>NC_034187.2:86955124-87007624 GCF_002021735.2 Oncorhynchus kisutch
CTAACAACCAATATCATGACAGCCCCCCCCCCTAACAACCAATATCATGACAGCCCCCCCCCCCTAACAACCAATATCATGACAGCCCCCCCCCCTAACAACCAATATCATGACAGCCCCCCGCCCCCCCCTAACAACCAATATCATGACAGCCCCCCCCCCCCCCTAACAACCAATATCATGACAGCCCCCCGCCCCCCCCTAACAACCAATATCATGACAGCCCCCCCCCCCCCCTAACAACCAATATCATGACAGCCCCCCCCCCCTAACAACCAATATCATGACAGCCCCCCCCCCCTAACAACCAATATCATGACAGCCCCCCCCCCCCCTAACAACCAATATCATGACAGCCCCCCCCCCCCCTAACAACCTTCTCTTATATTAACAATGTTTTCACCAACTTTTGAAACTTTTCAGACTTTTAAACATAATAGTTGTTATTTTGTTTATTAACAGCAGCGTATTGCAGCCCAGCTAGCAAACTGAGATTTAGTACAAATATTTCAATGTTCTTGTTGTTGTTGTTGTTGTTGTTGTGTTTTCATTAAATGCGGTTGTTTGTTTATCCACAGCGTCATACTGCAGCCCACCTAGCAACCCTCTCAATGGAACAGTCCACAGTCAGACAGGCACCAAGCTAGGCAGTACCCTGCGCTTCAGCTGTGACCAGGGCTTTCGTCTGATTGGCCAAAGCAGTGCCACCTGCACCCGCACCCCCCAGGGGATTTATATATGGAACGCCCCCGTACCGCTCTGCCAAGGTAAGGACATGAACCACAGGGGATCTAAACATGGAACGCCCCCGTACAGCTCTGCCAAGGTAAGGACATGAACCACAGGGGATCTAAACATGGAACGCCCCCGTACAGCTCTGCCAAGGTAAGGACATGAACCACAGGGGATCGAAACATGGAACGCCCCCATACCGCTCTGCCAAGGTATATGGAATTTGTCCCAATACTTTTTGTTCCCTAAAATGGGGGGACTTTGTACAAAAGTAATTTATAAACCGTTCGGAAAGAATTCAGACCCCTTGACTCTTTCCACATTTGTTACGTTACAGCTTTATTCTAAAATTTATTAAATAAAATAAATCCTCAATTTATACACAACCCCATGGAGATAAAGTGGAAACAGATGTATTAAAAATATTAAACTTACAGTGCCTTGCGAAAGTATTCGGCCCCCTTGAACTTTGCGACCTTTTGCCACATTTCAGGCTTCAAACATAAAGATATAAAACTGTATTTCTTTGTGAAGAATCAACAACAAGTGGGACACAACAAGTGGGACACAATCATGAAGTGGAACGACATTTATTGGATATTTCAAACTTTTTTAACAAATCAAAAACTGAAAAATTGGGCGTGCAAAATTATTCAGCCCCTTTACTTTCAGTGCAGCAAACTCTCTCCAGAAGTTCAGTGAGGATCTCTGAATGATCCAATGTTGACCTAAATGACTAATGATGATAAATACAATCCACCTGTGTGTAATAAAGTCTCCGTATAAATGCACCTGCACTGTGATAGTCTCAGAGGTCCGTTAAAAGCGCAGAGAGCATCATGAAGAACAAGGAACACACCAGGCAGGTCCGAGATACTGTTGTGAAGAAGTTTAAAGCCGGATTTGGATACAAAAAGATTTCCCAAGCTTTAAACATCCCAAGGAGCACTGTGCAAGCGATAATATTGAAATGGAAGGAGTATCAGACCACTGTATATTAAACAAATAACTTACTTACATACAGTGGGGAGAGCAAGTATTTGATACACTGGCGATTTTGCAGGTTTTCCTACTTACAAAGCACGTAGAGGTCTGTAATTGTTATCATAGGTACACTTGAACTGTGAGAGACGGAATCTAAAACAAAAATCCAGAAAATCACATTGTATGATTTTTAAGTAATTAATTTGCATTTTATTTCCATGACATAAGTATTTGATCACCTACCAACCAGTAAGAATTCCGGCTCTGTACCTATGATAAGAATTACAGACCTCTACATGCTTTGTAAGTAGGAAAACCTGCAAAATCGCCAGTGTATCAAATACTTGTTCTCCCCACTGTAAGTGTTCAGACTCTTCGGTATGAGGCTCAGTTGCATCCTGTTTCCATTGATCATCCTTGAGATGTTTCTACAACTTGATTGGAGTCCACCTGTGGTAAATTCAATTGATTGGACATGATTTGGAAAGGCTCACATCTATATAAGGTCCCACAGTTGACAGTACATGGTAGAGCAAAAACCAAACCATGAGGTCGAAGGAATTGTCCGTAGAGCACTGAGACAGGATTGTGTCGAGGCACAGATCTGGTAAAAGGTACCAAAAAATGTCTGCAGCCTTGAAGGTCCCCAAGAACACAGTGGCCTCCATCATTCTTAAATGGAAGAAGTTTGGAACCACCAGGACTCTTCCTAGAGCTGGCCGTCTGGCCAAACTTAGCAATCGGGGGAGAAAGGCCTTGGTCTGGGAGATGACCAAGAACCCGATGGTCACTCTGACAGAGGTCTAGAGTTCCTCCTTTGAGATGGGAGAACCTTCCAGAAGGACAACCATTTATGCAGCACTCCACAAATCAGGCCTTTATGGTAGAGTAGCCAGCCGGAAGCCACTACTCAGTAAAAGGCACATTGCAGCCCACTTGGAGTTTTACAAAAGGCACCTAAAGGACTCTCAGACCAGAAGAAACAAGATTCTACTCAGTCTGATGAAACTCAGTCTGATGAAACCAAGATTGAACTATTTGGTCTGAATGCCAAGCGTCACGTTTGGAGGAAACCTGGCACCATCCCTACAGTGAAGCATGGTGGTGGCAGCATCACGTCTGGAGCAAACCTGGCACCATCCCGTTGGGATGTTTTTCAGCGGCAGGATTGAGGGATGGTATCAAGGGAAAGCTGAACGGAGCAAAGTACAGAGAGATCCTTGAGGAAAACCTGCTCCAGAGCGCTCAGGACCTCAGACTGGGACGAAGGTTCACCCGCCAACAGGACAACGACCCTAAGCACACAACCAAGACAACGCAGGAGTGGCTTCAGGACAAGTCTCTGAATGTCCTTGAGTGGCCGCGCCACAGCCCAGACTTGAACCCAATTGAATATCTCTGGAGAGACCTGAAAATAGCTATGCAGCGACGCTCCCCATCCAACCTGACAGAGCCTGGGAGGATGTGTAGAGTACAATCGGAGAAACACCCCAAAAACAGGTGTGCTAAGCTTGTAGCGTCATACCCAATACGACTCGAGGCTGTAATCGCTGCCAAAGGTACTTCAACAAAGTACAGAGTAAAGGGTCTGAATACTTATGTAAATGTAAAATATTTTCTTTATATATACATTTGCAAAAATGTCTATAAACCTGTTTTTCCTTTGTCATTGTTGGGGTATTGTGTGTAGATTGTTGAGGAAACAAAACTATTTAATACGTTTTATAATAAGTAAAAGTAAAGAAATGTGGAAAAAGTCAAGAGGTCTGAATACTTTCTGAATGCACTGCATATTTAATGAATACAACTATTTCGATGGAAGTGATGGTCTACTCAGTTTCTTTGAGGCTTCTGTGCAAGTTTTTACCTCAACCACTTAGCACTTAATTGGCCAAAATTGGTCAAACTCAGTGGCTGATTCAAAGGAAGAAATGGAAGCCACTTCAACATGCTGCCTAGACATTAGGGCTTCAGACATAAACTCTTTTCAGGTCTTTCAATGATAATTATTTAAAGAAAATTCACAGATCGTCATTGTAAAAGGGTTTAAAAACTGTTTCGCATGCTTGTTCAATGAACCATTGGGGCGACAAGTAGCCTAGTGGTTTGAGTGTTGGACTTGTAACCGAAAGGTTGCAAGATCGAATCCCCTAACACTTATACAGTTACTCTGGGAATAGGGACCAGCTGTGCGTAATGAAAGTTCCGGAGGGTTCGGTGACAGTTGCGTAACTCTGCAGGTGTGGGTAAAAAAAAAATCCAGTACATTCATCTTAAGCCATCCGCAAAACACCAGTCTCAACGTCAACAGTGAAGAGGCGACTCCGGGATGTTATCCTTCTAGGCAGAGTTGCAAAAAAAAAATGCCATATCTCAGACTTGCCAAAAATATATATATATATTAAGATGGGGAAAAAAACAGACACTGGTCACGGGTACTATTTAATGAAGCTGCCAGTTGAGGACTTGTGAGGTGTCTTGTTTCTCTAATGTACTTTTCTTCTTGCTCTGTTGTGCACCGGGGCCTCCCGCTCTTTCTATTCTGATCAATTAGCCTTTTAAAATGATAAACTTGGATTAGCTAACACAACGTGCCATTGGAACACAGAAGTGATAGTTGCTGATAATGGGTCCTCTGTACCCCTATGTAGATATTCCATTAAACATTCTGCTGTTTCCAGCTACAATAGTCATTTACAACATTAACAATGTCTACACTGTATTTCTGATCAATTTGATGTCATTTTAATGGACAACTCTTGAACAGTAGTGTACATATTCTTCTCTGTTTCAGCACCAATTGGTAGATGAAGAAAATACTGTAATCTTGTAGATTATCTAGGTTTTGGAAATCTGAATCATAAAAAACAGGTTTTGGGGAGCCTTTACACACTAAAGAAAATAAAAAGTGGTTTAATTAGTTCTGAAAATTTAACCCATCAAATCAAATACAAAACAACAGATGTAAACTAACATTGAAGTTTCCCGACAATTCAGAGAGAAAAAGAGAAATAATATAAACACAATAACACAAAGAATAAATCCACAATGAGTATCGATAACGTGGCTACGCAGTACCAGCACCGAGTCAATGAGCAGGGGTACGAGGCTATGTACACGCAGTACCAGCACCGAGTCAATGAGCAGGGGTACGAGGCTACGCAGTACCAGCACCGAGTCAATGAGCAGGGGTACGAGGCTATGTACACGCAGTACCAGCACCGAGTCAATGAGCAGGGGTACGAGGCTATGTACACGCAGTACCAGCACCGATTCAATGAGCAGGGGTACGAGGCTACGCAGTACCAGCACCGAGTCAATGAGCAGGGGTACGAGGCTATGTACACGCAGTACCAGTACCGAGTCAATGAGCAGGGGTACGAGGCTATGTACACGCAGTACCAGCACAGAGTCAATGAGCAGGGGTACGTGGCTATGTACACGCAGTACCAGCACCGAGTCAATGAGCAGGGGTACGTGGCTATGTACACGCAGTACCAGCACCGAGTCAATGAGCAGGGGTACGTGGCTATGTACACGCAGTACCAGCACCGAGTCAAATGAGCAGGGGTACGAGGCTATGTACACGCAGTACCAGTACCGAGTCAATGAGCAGGGGTACGTGGCTATGTACACGCAGTACCAGCACCGAGTCAATGAGCAGGGGTACGTGGCTATGTACACGCAGTACCAGCACCGAGTCAATGAGCAGGGGTACGAGGCTACGCAGTACCAGCACCGAGTCAATGAGCAGGGGTACGTGGCTATGTACACGCAGTACCAGCACCGAGTCAATGAGCAGGGGTACGTGGCTATGTACACGCAGTACCAGCACCGAGTCAATGAGCAGGGGTACGAGGCTATGTACACGCAGTACCAGCACCGAGTCAATGAGCAGGGGTACAAGGCTATGTACACGCAGTACCAGCACCGAGTCAATGAGCAGGGGTACGTGGCTATGTACACGCAGTACCAGCACCGAGTCAATGAGCAGGGGTACGTGGCTATGTACACGCAGTACCAGCACCGAGTCAATGAGCAGGGGTACGAGGTCATTGAGGTAGGGGTTGTAACGAGTCAATGAGCAGGGGTACGAGGTAATTGAGGTAGGAGTTGTACCGAGTCAATGAGCAGGGGTACGAGGTAATTGAGGTAGGGGTTGTAACGAGTCAATGAGCAGGGGTACGAGGTAATTGAGGTAGGGGTTGTAATGAGTTAATGAGCAGGGGTATGAGGTAATTGAGGTAGGGGTTGTAACGAGTCAATGAGCAGGGGTACGAGGTAATTGAGGTAGGGGTTGTACCGAGTCAATGAGCAGGGGTACGAGGTCATTGAGGTAGGGGTTGTACCGAGTCAATGAGCAGGGGTACGAGGTAATTGAGGTAGGGGTTGTAACGAGTCAATGAGCAGGGGTACGAGGTCATTGAGGTAGGGGTTGTAACGAGTCAATGAGCAGGGGTACGAGGTAATTGAGGTAGGGGTTGTAACGAGTCAATGAGCAGGGGTACGAGGTAATTGAGGTAGGGGTTGTAACGAGTCAATGAGCAGGGGTACGAGGTCATTGAGGTAGGGGTTGTAACGAGTCAATGAGCAGGGGTACGAGGTAATTGAGGTAGGGGTTGTAACGAGTCAATGAGCAGGGGTACGAGGTAATTGAGGTAGGGGTTGTAACGAGTCAATGAGCAGGGGTACGAGGTAATTGAGGTAGGGGTTGTACCGAGTCAATGAGCAGGGGTACGAGGTAATTGAGGTAGATATGTATTAATAGGGGTAGTGGTTGTAATGGGGTTGTACCGGGGTTGTACCGGGGGTTGTATCGGGGTTGTAAACAGGGTTGTAACGAGTGCGCTGAAAGTCAGAAAGAAAGTTCAGGGAGTGTTACATTTTTAAAAAAAATAAACAATGAACACGAAACACAAACAACACACCGACATGAAAACAGAGTCAATAACACCTGAGGAAAGAACAAAGGGGAGTGACAGATATAGGGAAGATAATCAAGGAGGTGATGGAGTCCAGGTGAGTGACAGATATAGGGAAGATAATCAAGGAGGTGACGGGAGTCCAGGTGAGTGACAGATATAGGGGAGATAATCAAGGAGGTGATGGAGTCCAGGTGAGTGACAGATATAGGGAAGATAATCAAGGAGGTGATGGAGTCCAGGTGAGTGTCATGAGGTGCAGGTGCACGAGACGATGGTGACAGGTGTGCGGGATAATCAGCAGCCTGATGACCTAGAGGCCGGAGAGGGAGTATACGTGACAGGGCTAAAGTGACTTGTCAACAGGATAGATTATAAACGGTAGCAGCAGCGCATGTAATGAGTCGAAAGAGTTAGAGGTGACAAGGGTCAAACCAGATAGTTTAACCAAAAGCTACCCAGACTATCTCAGATTCAGATCAACTCTATTATTCATTTGGTCATGTGCCTAATAAGACAGTACACAAAACATGAAAACACAGAAACTACACAATATAATTAACTAGAAGTGCTTTAGCTACACATTGAAAGTGAATGTGCAGTATGCTGTATATTGGAGGGATCATCAGACTATCCATCTACAGCCTAATGGCTGATGGTATAAAACAGTCCCCATATCCGTCTGTTTTCATTTTCTTTTGAAGAAGTCTTCCCTCTTGCCCGGCTGCTGTGACTCAGTTTTGAGTCTGTCTTGTAAAATGCTTTAAAGATGTAGAAGGGTGAGTTTGGTGTACAGTACTTCCCGCCGTCTTAGTCGAGCGCTGAAGCTTGACTTGGTCTCGCATGTTCACAAACACAAAGGACAACACACTCTGCAGGTCGGATTTATAGAACATTTGTAAGATATCGAGGTTGAAAGAAAAAACAATCTCTGTTGCAACTTCCAGGTCATCGGCGCAGGCCGTCGTCAGGGCCGTCGTCAGGGCCGTCGTCAGGGCCGTCGTCAGGGCCGTCGTCAGGGCCGCCCAGTCAGTGGATTCAAAACAGTCCTGGTGGTCTTCTGTCTCTTCAGGAGTGTAACATATTGCTGATGTGATGGTAAATGTTCAGGTAGATTGCACATGTTAAAGTCTCCCATGATCAGATGTTTATGCTTCAGGTGACTCTGTTTTCCACCTGGGATACAAGGTCATGAATCAAGTCGGCAGCTATTCGGGTGTGAATGGAGGGGGCTATGTAGACAATAAATAGTCAGCCTGATTTATTTCCAATGGCAGGTTGTACGGCCGTCGGTTTAGAGCAAGAAGTTCAATATCTTTAGTACAGACCTTGTGCTTAGTTTTAATGTGGGCAGGACTGCAATATTTCTTGTTGATGAATGCACAAATTCCACTGTCTTTTCTCTTACCAGAGTTGATGTTTCGGTCCATTCTAACGATTGTGTAGCCATCCAGCTACACAGCGGAGGAGGGATCCTGTTCCGTAAGCTCAGGTCTCAGGTCTCAGGTCTCAGGTCCCAGGTCCCAGGTCTCAGGTCTCAGGTCCCAGGTCTCAGGTCTCAGGTCTCAGGTCTCAGGTCCCAGGTCCTAGGTCCCAGGTTTCAGGTCCCAGGTTTCAGGTCCCAGGTCCCAGGTCTCAGGTCCTAGGTCCCAGGTCCCAGGTCCCAGGTCTCAAGTCTCAGGTCTCAGGTCTCAGGTCCCAGGTCTCAGGACTCAGGTCCCAGGTCCCAGATCTCAGGTCTCAGGTCCCAGGTCCCAGGTCTCAGGTCTCAGGTCCCAGGTTTCAGGTCCCAGGTCCCAGGTCTCAGGTCTCAGGTCCCAGGTCCCAGGTCACAGGTCCCAGGTCCCAAGTCACAGGTCTCATGTCCCAGGTCTCAGGTCCCAGGTCCCATGTTTCAGGTCCCAGGTCCTAGGTCTCAGGTCCCAGGTCTCAGGTCTCAGGTCCCAGGTCCCAGGTCCCAGGTTTCAGGTTCCAGGTCCCAGGTCCCAGGTCTCAGGTCCCAGGTCCCAGGTCCCAGGTCCCAGGTCCCAGGTTTCAGGTTCCAGGTCCCAGGTCCCAGGTCTCAGGTCCCAGGTCCCAGGTCCCAGGTCCCAGGTCTCAGGTCTCAGGTCTCAGGTCCCAGGTCTCAGGTCTCAGGTCCCAGGTCTCAGGTCCCAGGTCCCAGGTCTCAGGTCCCAGGTCCCAGGTCCCAGGTCTCAGGTCCCAGGTCTCAGGTCTCAGGTTTCAGGTCCCAGGTCCCAGGTCTCAGGTCTCAGGTCCCAGGTTTCAGGTCCCAGGTCCCAGGTCCCAGGTCTCAGGTCCCAGGTCCCAGGTCCCAGGTCACAGGTCCCAGGTCCCAAGTCACAGGTCTCAGGTCTCAGGTCCCAGGTCACAGGTCTCATGTCCCAGGTCTCAGGTCACAGGTCCCAGGTCCCAAGTCACAGGTCTCATGTCCCAGGTCCCATGTTTCAGGTCCCAGGTCCTAGGTCTCAGGTCCCAGGTCTCAGGTCTCAGGTCCCAGGTCCCAGGTCCCAGGTTTCAGGTTCCAGGTCCCAGGTCCCAGGTCTCAGGTCCCAGGTCCCAGGTCCCAGGTCTCAGGTCTCAGGTCTCAGGTCCCAGGTCTCAGGTCTCAGGTCCCAGGTCTCAGGTCCCAGGTCCCAGGTCCCAGGTCTCAGGTCTCAGGTCCCAGGTCCCAGGTCCCAGGTCTCAGGTCTCAGGTCTCAGGTCTCAGGTCCCAGGTCCCAGGTTTCAGGTCCCAGGTCCCAGGTCTCAGGTCCCAGGTCCCAGGTCACAGGTCCCAGGTCCCAAGTCACAGGTCTCAGGTCCCAGGTCCCATGTTTCAGGTCCCAGGTCTCAGGTCTCAGGTCCCAGGTCCCAGGTTTCAGGTTCCAGGTCCCAGGTCTCAGGTCTCAGGTCCCAGGTCCCAGGTCACAGGTCCCAAGTCACAGGTCTCAGGTCCCAGGTCCCATGTTTCAGGTCCCAGGTCTCAGGTCTCAGGTCCCAGGTCCCAGGTCCCAGGTCCCAGGTCACAAGTCACAGGTCCCAGGTCTCAGGTCTCAGGTCCCAGGTCCCATGTTTCAGGTCTCAGGTCCCAGATCGCAGGTTTCAGGTCCCAGGTCCCAGGTCTCAGGTCTCAGGTCCCAGGTCCCAGGTCACAGGTCCCAGGTCCCAAGTCACAGGTCTCATGTCCCAGGTCTCAGGTCCCAGGTCCCATGTTTCAGGTCCCAGGTCCTAGGTCTCAGGTCCCAGGTCTCAGGTCTCAGGTCCCAGGTCCCAGGTCCCAGGTTTCAGGTTCCAGGTCCCAGGTCCCAGGTCTCAGGTCCCAGGTCCCAGGTCCCAGGTCCCAGGTCCCAGGTTTCAGGTTCCAGGTCCCAGGTCCCAGGTCTCAGGTCCCAGGTCCCAGGTCCCAGGTCCCAGGTCTCAGGTCTCAGGTCTCAGGTCCCAGGTCTCAGGTCTCAGGTCCCAGGTCTCAGGTCCCAGGTCCCAGGTCTCAGGTCCCAGGTCCCAGGTCCCAGGTCTCAGGTCCCAGGTCTCAGGTCTCAGGTTTCAGGTCCCAGGTCCCAGGTCTCAGGTCTCAGGTCCCAGGTTTCAGGTCCCAGGTCCCAGGTCCCAGGTCTCAGGTCCCAGGTCCCAGGTCACAGGTCCCAGGTCCCAAGTCACAGGTCTCAGGTCTCAGGTCCCAGGTCACAGGTCTCATGTCCCAGGTCTCAGGTCACAGGTCCCAGGTCCCAAGTCACAGGTCTCATGTCCCAGGTCTCAGGTCCCAGGTCCCATGTTTCAGGTCCCAGGTCCTAGGTCTCAGGTCCCAGGTCTCAGGTCTCAGGTCTCAGGTCCCAGGTCCCAGGTCCCAGGTTTCAGGTTCCAGGTCCCAGGTCCCAGGTCTCAGGTCCCAGGTCCCAGGTCCCAGGTCTCAGGTCTCAGGTCTCAGGTCCCAGGTCTCAGGTCTCAGGTCCCAGGTCTCAGGTCCCAGGTCCCAGGTCCCAGGTCTCAGGTCTCAGGTCCCAGGTCCCAGGTCCCAGGTCTCAGGTCTCAGGTCTCAGGTCTCAGGTCCCAGGTCCCAGGTTTCAGGTCCCAGGTCCCAGGTCTCAGGTCCCAGGTCCCAGGTCACAGGTCCCAGGTCCCAAGTCACAGGTCTCAGGTCCCAGGTCCCATGTTTCAGGTCCCAGGTCTCAGGTCTCAGGTCCCAGGTCCCAGGTTTCAGGTTCCAGGTCCCAGGTCTCAGGTCTCAGGTCCCAGGTCCCAGGTCACAGGTCCCAAGTCACAGGTCTCAGGTCCCAGGTCCCATGTTTCAGGTCCCAGGTCTCAGGTCTCAGGTCCCAGGTCCCAGGTCCCAGGTCCCAGGTCACAAGTCACAGGTCCCAGGTCTCAGGTCTCAGGTCCCAGGTCCCATGTTTCAGGTCTCAGGTCCCAGATCGCAGGTCTCAGGTCCCAGGTCCCATGTTTCAGGTCCCAGGTCTCAGGTCTCAGGTCCCAGGTCCCAGGTCACAGGTCCCAGGTCCCAAGTCACAGGTCCCAGGTCTCAGGTCTCAGGTCCCAGGTCCCATGTTTCAGGTCTCAGGTCCCAGATCGCAGGTCTCAGGTCCCAGGTCCCATGTTTCAGGTCTCAGGTCCCAGATCGCAGGTCTCAGGTCCCAGGTCCCATGTTTCAGGTCTCAGGTCCCAGGTCCCAGGTCCCAGGTCTCAGGTCCCAGGTCCCAGGTCCCAGGTCTCAGGACCCAGGTCTCAGACCTCTGACAGATCAGATCAGGGTACAAGCCCGTAACTCCTCAGTCTAATTCCTTTCTACATGTCCATGCATAATAGATGGAAGAGGTTTTCTGAAGGGCTGTTTATTTTAAATTCCTCCTCTTCTGCCAGGCTTCCTTGGTTTTAGATGCCTTTTATTGGGAACATGTTGTATTGATGGGGGTGTTCCAGTGTAGACCTGCAGCAAAGGGAGATTAAGCAGGACATCCCTTGTGTATGATATCTGCGGTTGTGGATCGCTGTACCCATTGACTGTTAGTTCGACAGCTTGTTAAAACTAACAGTCAAAGTACTGCTATTTGCCTCATTATTATGATTTTTTTTATAACCAGGTAGGCCAGTTGAGAAGCAGTTCTCATTTTACAACTGCGACCTGCGATTTATTAGCTATACGATTTAATAACACTTAAAACTTAGTTGTTTGAGGTGAATCGCAACTTTAAAACACTTCAATAGAAAAAAATAACACACACGGAAGGGACCATGTTGCTGTAAGAACAGACACCTTCCCTTTAAATATGGACCATGTTGCTGTAAGAACAGACACCTTCCCTTTAAATATGGACCATGTTGCTGTAAGAACAGACACCTTCCCTTTAAATATGGACCATGTTGCTGTAAGAACAGACACCTTCCCTTTAAATATGGACCATGTTGCTGTAAGAACAGACACCTTCCCTTTAAATATGGACCATGTTGCTGTAAGAACAGACACCTTCCCTTTAAATATGGACCATGTTGCTGTAAGAACAGACACCTTCCCTTTAAATATGGACCATGTTGCTGTAAGAACAGACACCTTCCCTTTAAATATGGACCATGTTGCTGTAAGAACAGACACCTTCCCTTTAAATATGGACCATGTTGCTGTAAGAACAGACACCTTCCCTTTAAATATGGATCCTTCTGATGGGGGGTAGAAGCACTTCCCTTAAATATGGATCATTCTGATGGGGGGGGGGGGGGGGTAGAAGCACTTCCCTTTAAATATAGATCATTCTGATGGGGGGTAGAAGCACTTCCCTTTAAATATGGATCCTTCTGATGGGGGGGGGGGGGGGTAGAAGCACTTCCCTTTAAATATGGATCCTTCTGATGGGGGGGGGTAGAAGCACTTCCCTTTAAATATGGATCCTTCTGATGGGGGGAGGGGTAGAAGCTGTTCCCTTTAAATATGGATCTTTCTGATGGGGGGGTAGAAGCACTTCCCTTTAAATATGGATCATTCTGATGGGGGGGGGGGTAGAAGCTGTTCCCTTTAAATATGGATCCTTCTGATGGGGGGGGTAGAAGCACTTCCCTTTAAATATGGATCCTTCTGATGGGGGGGTAGAAGCACTTCCCTTTAAATATGGATCATTCTGATGGGGGGGGGGGGTAGAAGCACTTCCCTTTAAATATGGATCATTCTGATGGGGGGTAGAAGCAGTTCCCTTTAAATATGGATCATTCTGATGGGGGGTAGAAGCTGTTCAGGGTCCTGTTGGTTCCAGACTTGGTGCGTCGATACTGCTTACTGTGCTACTGTTGGACGATTAGTGTATATAGAATTATATCAGGGAGAATAGTGTACAATAGTAGGCTATACCTTCGTCTATTACCTGCACTGACCATGGGACTGTGTGATGTCAAGTATTGCGCCTTGCGTCAGTTTCAACCTGTTACGGCTCGGTCTGCACTTCGCTCCATAACAATGTAATTATCCTACTTATCTGTTTTGTATTATCACCTGTTACTAATAATCCTCAGCAACAACCACACGGCCGTGACGGCGTTTACAGAGGAGGCAAATTAAGGTAAACTAAACAACGTCATTAAATGGAATGATAATCTAGGCTATACCATCTGAAGGGAACTAACAGTACATTGGGCTACCGATGGTTCAGAGGTCTAAGACACTGCATCTCAGTGCGTCACTACAGACCCTGGTTCAGAGGTCTAAGACACTGCATCTCAGTGCTAGAGGCGTCACTACAGACCCTGGTTCAGAGGTCTAAGTCACTGCATCTCAGTGCTAGAGGCGTCACTACAGACCCTGGTTCAGCGGTCTAAGACACTGCATCTCAGTGCTAGAGGCGTCACTACAGACCCTGGTTCAGCCGTCTAAGGCACTGCATCTCAGTGCTAGAGGCGTCACTACAGACCCTGGTTCAGTGGTCTAAGGCACTGCATCTCAGTGCTAGAGGCGTCACCACAGACCCTGGTTCGATTCTAGTCTGTATCACAACCGGCCGTGATTGGGAGTCCCATGGGGTGGCGCACAATTGGACCAGCGTCGTCTGTGTTAGTGTTTGGCCGGGGTAGGCCGTCATTGCAAATAATAATTTGTTCTTAACTGACTTGCCAAGTTAAATAAAGGTTAAAAGATATATATAAAAATATACAGTTGAATATGTGTGGTTATTAGTCTGACTGTCCATACTGATAGTGGTTCATATTTAACGCAATAGAAAAAGGAGACAGAGAAAGTCAGGCTAGTCTATAATTAAGACGTTTTAAAGTTAAAAGTCTGTACAACTTAAATTCTGCATGATTGCACAGCATTTCATCAACGTTACACGATCAAAGGTGATATGCTTCAGTTGGCTGCCTTATGACTCATTTCACGTTTGCCTCCAGCGATCATAAGGTAATTTAGGTCTAAAACATGTGTCCTTTGTATATTTCACATCTCATAACATATCACTAATTTACCCAGCCCTTATCAATAGCTCTGATAAATAGCTCTGATCGATAGCTCTGATCGATAGCTCTGATCGATAGCTCTGATCAATAGCTCTGATCAATAGCACTGATCAAGTTGTAAATGACAGTGTATGGAGAATGGTGTTATTTCTATCAAGAAAAATAAAGTAGATGCATTTTCCACTTGGAACCGGCAGGTTGGCTAGGCCTTATTCGTGGTTTCCTCGTGTTTAAAGGTGGTGGAATCAGGGTTAGAATACAGTGTATCAGCAGACACATTTATTCTCTCTCAACCCCAAATGTATAGCAGGTGAATACAAAGGTGTTCTCATGCTTATGTTGAAAGGTCAGAATATTGGTAGAGAGAAGTGCATTTAAAGGAAATGACATATTACATTATATTAGCTGGTTGGAATCCCCTAATGTGTTGATGGTAGTGTGGGTGGTGTGGGGGTCCTCTAATGTATTGATGGTGGTGTGGGTGGTGTGGGGTCCTCTAATGTATTGATGGTGGTGTGGGGGTCCTCTAATGTATTGATGGTGGTGTGGGGTCCTCTAATGTATTGATGGTGGTGTGGGGTCTTCTAATGTATTGATGGTAGTGTGGGGGTCCTCTAATGTATTGATGGTGGTGTGGGGGTCCTCTAATGTATTGATGGTGGTGTGTGGGTCCTCTAATGTATTGATGGTGGTGTGGGTGGTGTGGGGGTCCTCTAATGTATTGATGGAGGTGTGGGGGTCCTCTAATGTATTGATGGTGGTGTGGGTGGTTTGGGGGTCCTCTAATGTATTGATGGTGGTGTGGGGGTCCTCTAATGTATTGATGGTGGTGTGGGGGTCCTCTAATGTATTGATGGTGGTGTGGGGGTCCTCTAATGTATTGATGGTGGTGTGGGGGTCCTCTAATGTATTGATGGTGGTGTGGGTGGTGTGGGGTCATCTAATGTATTGATGGTGGTGTAGGGGTCCTCTAATGTGTTGATGGTGGTGTGGGGGTCCTCTAATGTATTGATGGTGGTGTGGGTGGTGTGGGTGGTGTGGGTGTCCTCTAATGTATTGATGGTGGTGTGGGGGTCCTCTAATGTATTGATGGTAGTGTGGGTGGTGTGGGGTCCTCTAATGTATTGATGGTGGTGTGGGGTCCTCTAATGTATTGATGGTGATGTGGGGGTCCTCTAATGTATTGATGGTGGTGTGGGGGTCCTCTAATGTATTGATGGTGGTGTGGTGGTCCTCTAATGTATTGATGGTGGTGTGGGGGTCCTCTAATGTATTGATGGTGGTGTGGGGGTCCTCTAATGTGTTGATGGTAGTGTGGGGCCCTCTAATGTATTGATGGTGGTGTGGGGGTCCTCTAATGTGTTGATGGTGGTGTGGGGGTCCTCTAATGTATTGATGGTGGTGTGGGGGTCCTCTAATGTATTGATGGTGGTGTGGGGGTCCTCTAATGTATTGATGGTGGTGTGGGGGTCCTCTAATGTATTGATGGTGGTGTGGGGGTCCTCTAATGTATTGATGGTGGTGTGGGGTCCTCTAATGTATTGATGGTGGTGTGGGGGTCCTCTAATTTGTTGATGGTGGTGTGGGGGTCCTCTAATGTATTGATGGTGGTGTGGGTGGTGTGGGTGGTGTGGGTGTTGTGGGGGTCCTCTAATGTGTTGATGGTGGTGTGGGTGGTGTGGGCGTCCTCTAATGTATTGATGGTGGTGTGGGGGTCCTCTAATGTGTTGATGGTAGTGTGGGTGGTGTGGGGGTCCTCTAATGTGTTGATGGTGGTGTGGGGGGTCCTCTAATGTATTGATGGTGGTGTGGGGGTCCTCTAATGTATTGATGGTGGTGTGGGGGTCCTCTAATGTATTGATGGTGGTGTGGGGGTCCTCTAATGTATTGATGGTGGTGTGGGGGTCCTCTAATGTGTTGATGGTAGTGTGGGTGGTGTGGGGGTCCTCTAATGTATTGATGGTGGTGTGGGTGGTGTGGGGTCCTCTAATGTATTGATGGTGGTGTGGGGGTCTTCTAATGTATTGATGGTGGTGTGGGGTCCTCTAATGTATTGATGGTAGTTTGGGGGTCCTCTAATGTATTGATGGTAGTGTGGGGGTTCTCTAATGTATTGATGGTGGTGTGGTGGTCCTCTAATGTATTGATGGTGGTGTGGGGGTCCTCTAATGTGTTGATGGTGGTGTGGGGGTCCTCTAATGTATTGATGGTGGTGTGGGGGTCCTCTAATGTATTGATGGTGGTGTGGGGGTCCTCTAATGTATTGATGGTGGTGTGGGTGGTGTGGGGTCCTCTGATGTATTGATGGTGGTGTGGGGGTCCTCTAATGTATTGATGGTGGTGTGGGTGTTGTGGGTGGTGTGGGGGTCCTCTAATGTATTGATGGTGGTGTGGGGGTCCTCTAATGTATTGATGGTGGTGTGGGTGGTGTGGGGTCCTCTAATGTATTGATGGTGGTGTGGGGGTCCTCTAATGTGTTGATGGTAGTGTGGGTGGTGTGGGGTCCTCTAATGTATTGATGGTGGTGTGGGGGTCCTCTAATGTGTTGATGGTAGTGTGGGGCCCTCTAATGTATTGATGGTGGTGTGGGGGTCCTCTAATGTGTTGATGGTGGTGTGGGGGTCCTCTAATGTATTGATGGTGGTGTGGGGGTCCTCTAATGTATTGATGGTGGTGTGGGGGTCCTCTAATGTATTGATGGTGGTGTGGGTGGTGTGGGGGTTCTCTAATGTATTGATGGTGGTGTGGGTCCTCTAATGTATTGATGGTGGTGTGGGGGTCCTCTAATGTGTTGATGGTGGTGTGGGGGTCCTCTAATGTATTGATGGTGGTGTGGGTGGTGTGGGTGGTGTGGGAGTCCTCTAATGTGTTGATGGTGGTGTGGGTGGTGTGGGGGTCCTCTAATGTATTGATGGTGGTGTGGGGGTCCTCTAATGTGTTGATGGTCGTGTGGGTGGTGTGGGGGTCCTCTAATGTGTTGATGGTGGTGTGGGGGTCCTCTAATGTATTGGTGGTGGTGTGGGGGTCCTCTAATGTATTGATGGTGGTGTGGGGGTCCTCTAATGTATTGATGGTGATGTGGGGTCCTCTAATGTATTGATGGAGGTGTGGGGGTCCTCTAATGTATTGATGGTGGTGTGGGGGTCCTCTAATGTGTTGATGGTGGTGTGGGGGTCCTCTAATGTATTGATGGTGGTGTGGGTGGTGTGGGGGTCCTCTAATGTATTGATGGTAGTGTGGGTGGTGTGGGGGTCCTCTAATGTATTGATGGTGGTGTGGGGGTCCTCTAATGTATTGATGGTGGTATGGGGGTCCTCTAATGTGTTGATGGTAGTGTGGGGGTCCTCTAATGTATTGATGGTGGTGTGGGGGTCCTCTAATGCATTGATGGTGGTGTGGGGTCCTCTAATGTATTGATGGTGGTGTGGGTGGTGTGGGGGTCCTCTAATGTATTGATGGTGGTGTGGGGGTCCTCTAATGTATTGATGGTGGTGTGGGTGGTGTGGGGTCCTCTAATGTATTGATGGTGGTGTGGGGGTCCTCTAATGTATTGATGGTGGTGTGGGTGTTGTGGGTGGTGTGGGGGTCCTCTAATGTGTTGATGGTGGTGTGGGGGTCCTCTAATGTATTGATGGTGGTGTGGGGGTCCTCTAATGTATTGATGGTGGTGTGGGGGTCCTCTAATGTATTGATGGTGGTGTGGGTGGTGTGGGGTCCTCTAATGTATTGATGGTGGTGTGGGGGTCCTCTAATGTGTTGATGGTAGTGTGGGTGGTGTGGGGTCCTCTAATGTATTGATGGTGGTGTGGGGGTCCTCTAATGTGTTGATGGTAGTGTGGGGCCCTCTAATGTATTGATGGTGGTGTGGGGTCCTCTAATGTGTTGATGGTGGTGTGGGGGTCCTCTAATGTATTGATGGTGGTGTGGGGGTCCTCTAATGTATTGATGGTGGTGTGGGGGTCCTCTAATGTATTGATGGTGGTGTGGGGGTCCTCTAATGTATTGATGGTGGTGTGGGTGGTGTGGGGGTCCTCTAATGTATTGATGGTGGTGTGGGGTCCTCAAATGTATTGATGGTGGTGTGGGGGTCCTCTAATGTGTTGATGGTGGTGTGGGGGTCCTCTAATGTATTGATGGTGGTGTGGGTGGTGTGGGTGGTGTGGGAGTCCTCTAATGTGTTGATGGTGGTGTGGGTGGTGTGGGGTCCTCTAATGTATTGATGGTGGTGTGGGGGGTCCTCTAATGTATTGATGGTGGTGTGGGGTCCTCTAATGTATTGATGGAGGTGTGGGGGTCCTCTAATGTATTGATGGTGGTGTGGGGGTCCTCTAATGTGTTGATGGTGGTGTGGGGGTCCTCTAATGTATTGATGGTGGTGTGGGTGGTGTGGGGTCCTCTAATGTATTGATGGTAGTGTGGGTGGTGTGGGGGTCCTCTAATGTATTGATGGTGGTGTGGGGGTCCTCTAATGTATTGATGGTGGTATGGGGGTCCTCTAATGTGTTGATGGTAGTGTGGGGGTCCTCTAATGTATTGATGGTGGTGTGGGGGTCCTCAAATGTATTGATGGTGGTGTGGGGTCCTCTAATGTATTGATGGTGGTGTGGGTGGTGTGGGGGTCCTCTAATGTATTGATGGAGGTGTGGGGGTCCTCTAATGTATTGATGGTGGTGTGGAGGTCCTCTAATGTATTGATGGTGGTGTGGGGGTCCTCTAATGTATTGATGGTGGTGTGGGGGTCCTCTAATGTATTGATGGTGGTGTGGGGGTCCTCTAATGTGTTGATGGTGGTGTGGGGGTCCTCTAATGTATTGATGGTGGTGTGGGTGGTGTGGGGTCCTCTAATGTATTGATGGTAGTGTGGGTGGTGTGGGGGTCCTCTAATGTATTGATGGTGGTGTGGGTGGTGTGGGGGTCCTCTAATGTATTGATGGTGGTGTGGGTGGTGTGGGTGGTGTGGGGGGTTCTCTAATGTGTTGATGGTGGTGTGGGGGTCCTCTTATGTATTGATGGTAGTGTGGGGGTCCTCTAATGTATTGATGGTGGTGTGGGTGGTGTGGGGGTCCTCTAATGTATTGATGGTGGTGTGGGTGGTGTGGGGTCCTCTAATGTATTGATGGTGGTGTGGGGGTCCTCTAATGTATTGATGGTGGTGTGGGGGTCCTCTAATGTATTGATGGTGGTGTGGGGGTCCTCTAATGTATTGATGGTGGTGTGGGGGTCCTCTAATGTGTTGATGGTGGTGTGGGGGTCCTCTAATGTATTGATGGTGGTGTGGGGGTCCTCTAATGTATTGATCGTGGTGTGGGGTCCTCTAATGTATTGATGGTGGTGTGGGTAGTGTGGGGGTCCTCTAATGTATTGATGGAGGTGTGGGGGTCCTCTAATGTATTGATGGTGGTGTGGGGGGTCCTCTAATGTATTGATGGTGGTGTGGGGGTCCTCTAATGTATTGATGGTGGTGTGGGGGTCCTCTAATGTATTGATGGTGGTGTGGGGGGTCCTCTAATGTGTTGATGGTGGTGTGGGGGTCCTCTAATGTATTGATGGTGGTGTGGGTGGTGTGGGGGGTCCTCTAATGTATTGATGGTGGTGTGGGTGGTGTGGGTGGTGTGGGGGTTCTCTAATGTGTTGATGGTGGTGTGGGGGTCCTCTAATGTATTGATGGTGGTGTGGGGTCCTCTAATGTATTAATGGTGGTGTGGGGGTCCTCTAATGTATTGATGGTGGTGGGGGGGTCCTCTAATGTGTTGATGGTGGTGTGGGGGTCCTCTAATGTATTGATGGTGGTGTGGGGGTCCTCTAATGTATTGATGGTGGTGTGGGGGTCCCTTAATGTATTGATGGTGGTGTGGGGGTCCTCTAATGTGTTGATGGTGGTGTGGGGGTCCTCTAATGTATTGATGGTGGTGTGGGTGGTGTGGGGTCCTCTAATGTATTGATGGTAGTGTGGGTGGTGTGGGGGTCCTCTAATGTATTGATGGTGGTGTGGGTGGTGTGGGTGGTGTGGGGGTTCTCTAATGTGTTGATGGTGGTGTGGGGGGTCCTCTAATGTATTGATGGTGGTGTGGGGTCCTCTAATGTATTGATGGTGGTGTGGGGGTCCTCTAATGTATTGATGGTGGTGGGGGGGCCTCTAATGTATTGATGGTGGTGGGGGGGTCCTCTAATGTGTTGATGGTGGTGTGGGGGTCCTCTAATGTATTGATGGTGGTGTGGGGGTGCTCTAATGTATTGATGGTGGTGTGGGGGTCCTCTAATGTATTGATGGTGGTGTGGGGGTCCCCTAATGTGTTGATGGTGGTGTGGGGGTCCTCTAATGTATTGATGGTAGTGTGGGGTCTTCTAATGTATTGATGGTGGTGTGGGGGTCCTCTAATGTATTGATGGTGGTGTGGGGGTCCTCTAATGTATTGATGGTTGTGTGGGGGTCCTCTAATGTATTGATGGTGGTATGGGGGTCCTCTAATGTATTGATGGTGGTGTGGGGGTCCTCTAAAGTATTGATGGTGGTGTGGGGGTCCTCTAAAGTATTGATGGTGGTGTGGGGGTCCTCTAATGTATTGATGGTGGTGTGGGGGTCCTCTAATGTATTGATGGTGGTGTGGGGTCCTCTAATGTATTGATGGTGGTGTGGGGGTCCTCTAATGTATTGATGGTGGTGTGGGGGTCCTCTAATGTATTGATGGTGGTGTGGAGTCCTCTAATGTATTGATGGTGGTGTGGGGGTCCTCTAATGTATTGATGGTGGTGTGGGGGTCCTCTAATGTATTGATGGTGGTGTGGGGTCCTCTAATGTATTGATGGTGGTGTGGGTGGTGTGGGGGTCCTCTAATGTATTGATGGAGGTGTGGGGGTCCTCTAATGTATTGATGGTGGTGTGGGGGTCCTCTAATGTATTGATGGTGGTGTGGGGGGTCCTCTAATGTATTGATGGTGGTGTGGGGGTCCTCTAATGTATTGATGGTGGTGTGGGGGTCCTCTAATGTGTTGATGGTGGTGTGGGGGTCCTCTAATGTATTGATGGTGGTGTGGGGTGGTGTGGGGTCCTCTAATGTATTGATGGTAGTGTGGGTGGTGTGGGGGTCCTCTAATGTATTGATGGTGGTGTGGGTGGTGTGGGTGGTGTGGGGGTTCTCTAATGTGTTGATGGTGGTGTGGGGGTCCTCTAATGTATTGATGGTAGTGTGGGGGTCCTCTAATGTATTGATGGTGGTGTGGGTGGTGTGTGGGTCCTCTAATGTATTGATGGTGGTGTGGGTGGTGTGGGGTCCTCTAATGTATTGATGGTGGTTTGGGGTCCTCTAATGTATTGATGGTGGTGTGGGGGGTCCTCTAATGTATTGATGGCGGTGTGGGGGTCCTCTAATGTATTGATGGTGGTGGGGGGGTCCTCTAATGTGTTGATGGTGGTGTGGGGGTCCTCTAATGTATTGATGGTGGTGTGGGGGTCCTCTAATGTATTGATGGTGGTGTGGGGGGTCCCCTAATGTGTTGATGGTGGTGTGGGGGTCCTCTAATGTATTGATGGTAGTGTGGGGTCTTCTAATGTATTGATGGTGGTGTGGGGGGTCCTCTAATGTATTGATGGTGGTGTGGGGGTCCTCTAATGTATTGATGGTGGGTGTGGGGGTCCTCTAATGTATTGATGGTGGTATGGGGGTCCTCTAATGTATTGATGGTGGTGTGGGGGTCCTCTAATGTATTGATGGTGGTGTGGGGGTCCTCTAATGTATTGATGGTGGTGTGGGGGTCCTCTAATGTATTGATGGTGGTGTGGGGGTCCTCTAATGTATTGATGGTGGTGTGGGGGGTCCTCTAATGTATTGATGGTGGTGTGGGGGTCCTCTAATGTATTGATGGTGGTGTGGGGGGTCCTCTAATGTATTGATGGTGGTATGGGGGTCCTCTAATGTATTGATGGTGGTGTGGGGGTCCTCTAATGTATTGATGGTGGTGTGGGGGGTCCTCTAATGTATTGATGGTGGTGTGGGGGTCCTCTAATGTATTGATGGTGGTGTGGGGGTCCTCTAATGTATTGATGGTGGTGTGGGGGTCCTCTAATGTATTGATGGTGGTGTGGGGGTCCTCTAATGTATTGATGGTGGTGTGGGGGTCCTCTAATGTATTGATGGTGTTGTGGGGTCCTCTAATGTATTGATGGTGGTGTGGGGGTCCTCTAATGTATGATTGTGGTGTGGGGGTCCTCTAATGTATTGATGGTGGTGTGGGGGTCCTCTAATGTATTGATGGTGGTGTGGGGGGTCCTCTAATGTATTGATGGTGGTGTGGGGTGGTGTGGGGGTCCTCTAATGTATTGATGGTGGTGTGGGGGGTCCTCTAATGTATTGATGGTGGTGTGGGGGTCCTCTAATGTATTGATGGTGGTGTGGGGGTCCTCTAATGTATTGATGTTGGTGTGGGGTCCTCTAATGTATTGATGGTGGTGTGGGGTCCTCTAATGTATTGATGGTAGTGTGGGGGTCCTCTAATGTATTGATGGTGGTGTGGGGGTCCTCTAATGTATTGATGGTGGTGTGGGGGTCCTCTAATGTATTGATGGTGGTGTGGGGGTCCTCTAATATATTGATGGTGGTGTGGGGTCCTCTAATGTATTGGTCGTGGTGTGGGGGTCCTCTAATGTATTGATGGTGGTGTGGGGGTCCTCTAATGTATTGATGGTGGTGTGGGGGTCCTCTAATGTATTGATGGTGGTGTGGGGTCCTGTAATGTATTGATGGTGGTGTGGGGGTCCTCTAATGTGTTGATGGTGGTGTGGGTGGTGTGGGGGTCCTCTAATGTGTTGATGGTGGTGTGGGTGGTGTGGGGGTCCTCTAATGTATTGATGGTGGTGTGGGGGTCCTCTAATGTATTGATGGTGGTGTGGGTGGTGTGGGGTCCTCTAATGTATTGATGGTGGTGTGGGGGTCCTCTAATGTATTGATGGTGGTGTGGGGGTCCTCTAATGTATTGATGTTGGTGTGGGGGTCTAATGTATTGATGGTGGTGTGGGGGTCCTCTAATGTATTGATGGTGGTGTGAGGTCCTCTAATGTATTGATGGTGGTGTGGGTGGTGTGGGTGGTGGGGGTCCTCTAATGTGTTGATGGTGGTGTGGGTGGTGTGGGGGTCCTCTAATGTATTGATGGTGGTGTGGGGGTCCTCTAATGTGTTGATGGTGGTGTGGGGTCCTCTAATGTAGTGATGGTGGTGTGGGTGGTGTGGCGGTCCTCTAATGTATTGATGGTGGTGTGGGGTCCTCTAATGTATTGATGGTGGTGTGGGTGGTGTGGGGGTCCTCTAATGTGTTGATGGTGGTGTGGGTGGTGTGGGGGTCCTCTAATGTATTGATGGTGGTGTGGGGGTCCTCTAATGTATTGATGGTGGTGTGGGGTCCTCTAATGTATTGATGGTGGTGTGGGGGTCCTCTAATGTATTGATGGTGGTGTGGGGTTCCTCTAATGTATTGATGGTGGTGTGGGGGTCCTCTAATGTATTGATGGTGGTGTGGGGGTCCTCTAATGTGTTGATGGTGGTGTGGGGGGTCCTCTAATGTATTGATGGTGGTGTGGTTGGTGTGGGGTCCTCTAATGTATTGATGGTAGTGTGGGTGGTGTGGGGGTCCTCTAATGTATTGATGGTGGTGTGGGTGGTGTGGGGGTCCTCTAATGTATTGATGGTGGTGTGGGTGGTGTGGGGTCCTCTAATATATTGATGGTGGTGTGGGTGTCCTCTAATGTATTGATGGTGGTGTGGGTGGTGTGGGGTCCTCTAATGTATTGATGGTGGTGTGGGGGTCCTCTAATGTATTGATGGTAGTGTGGGGGTCCTCTAATGTATTGATGGTGGTGTGGGTGGTGTGGGGGTCCTCTAATGTATTGATGGTGGTGTGGGGGTCCTCTAACGTATTGATGGTGGTGTGGGGGTCCTCTAATGTGTTGATGGTGGTGTGGGTGGTGTGGGGGTCCTCTAATGTATTGATGGTGGTGTGGGTGGTGTGGGGGTCCTCTAATGTATTGATGGTGGTGTGGGGATCCTCTAATGTATTGATGGTGGTGTGGGGGTCCTCTAATTTATTGATGGTGGTGTGGGGGTCCTCTAATGTATTGATGGTGGTGTGGGTGGTGTGGGGTCCTCTAATGTATTGATGGTGGTGTGGGGGTCCTCTAATGTATTGATGGTGGTGTGGGGGTCCTCTAATGTATTGATGGTAGTGTGGGGGTCCTCTAATGTATTGATGGTGGTGTGGGGGTCCTCTAATGTATTGATGGTAGTGTGGGGGTCCTCTAATGTATTGATGGTGGTGTGGGGGTCCTCTAATGTGTTGATGGTGGTGTGGGTGGTGTGGGGGTCCTCTAATGTGTTGATGGTAGTGTGGGGATCCTCTAATGTATTGATGGTGGTGTGGGGTCCTCTAATGTATTGATGGTGGTGTGGGGGTCCTCTAATGTATTGATGGTGGTGTGGGGGTCCTGTAATGTGTTGATGGTGGTGTGGGGGTCCTCTAATGTATTGATGGTGGTGTGGGGTCCTCTAATGTATTGATGGTAGTGTGGGGGTCCTCTAATGTATTGATGATTGTGTGGGGGTCCTCTAATGTATTGATGGTGGTGTGGGTGGTGTAGGGGTCCTCTAATGTATTGATGGTAGTGTGGGTGGTGTGGGGGTCCTCTAATGTATTGATGGTGGTGTGGGTGGTGTGGGGTCCTCTAATGTATTGATGGTGGTGTGGGGGTCCTCTAATGTATTGATGGTGGTGTGGGGGTCCTCTAATGTATTGATGGTAGTGTGGGGGTCCTCTAATGTATTGATGGTGGTGTGGGGTCCTCTAATGTATTGATGGTGGTGTGGGGTCCTCTAATGTATTGATGGTGGTGTGGGGGTCCTCTAATGTATTGATGGTAGTGTGGGGGTCCTCTAATGTATTGATGGTAGTGTGGGGGTCCTCTAATGTATTGATGGAGGTGTGGGGGTCCTCTAATGTATTGATGGTGGTGTGGGTGGTGTGGGGGTCCTCTAATGTATTGATGGTGGTTTGGGGGTCCTCTAATATATTGATGGTGGTGTGGGGGTCCTCTAATGTATTGATGGTGGTGTGGGGGTCCTCTAATGTATTGATGGTGTTGTGGGGGTCCTCTAATGTATTGATGGTAGTGTGGGTGGTGTGGGGGTCCTCTAATGTATTGATGGTGGTGTGGGGGTCCTCTAATGTATTGATGGTGGTGTGGGTGGTGTGGGGGTCCTCTAATGTATTGATGGTAGTGTGGGGGTCCTCTAATGTATTGATGGTGGTGTGGGGGTCCTCTAATGTATTGATTATGGTGTGGGGGTCCTCTAATGTATTGATGGTGGTGTGGGTGGTGTGGGGTCCTCTAATGTATTGATGGTGGTGGTGGGGTCCTCTAATGTATTGATGGTGGTGTGGGTGGTGTGGGGTCCTCTAATGTATTGATGGTGGTGTGGGGGTCCTCTAATGTATTGATGGTGGTGTGGGGGTCCTCTAATGTATTGATGGTAGTGTGGGGGTCCTCTAATGTATTGATGGTGGTGTGGGGTCCTCTAATGTATTGATGGTGGTGTGGGGTCCTCTAATGTATTGATGGTGGTGTGGGGGTCCTCTAATGTATTGATGGTAGTGTGGGGGTCCTCTAATGTATTGATGGTAGTGTGGGGGTCCTCTAATGTATTGATGGAGGTGTGGGGGTCCTCTAATGTATTGATGGTGGTGTGGGTGGTGTGGGGGTCCTCTAATGTATTGATGGTGGTTTGGGGGTCCTCTAATATATTGATGGTGGTGTGGGGGTCCTCTAATGTATTGATGGTGGTGTGGGGGTCCTCTAATGTATTGATGGTGTTGTGGGGGTCCTCTAATGTATTGATGGTAGTGTGGGTGGTGTGGGGGTCCTCTAATGTATTGATGGTGGTGTGGGGGTCCTCTAATGTATTGATGGTGGTGTGGGTGGTGTGGGGGTCCTCTAATGTATTGATGGTAGTGTGGGGGTCCTCTAATGTATTGATGGTGGTGTGGGGGTCCTCTAATGTATTGATTATGGTGTGAGGGTCCTCTAATGTATTGATGGTGGTGTGGGTGGTGTGGGGTCCTCTAATGTATTGATGGTGGTGTGGGGGTCCTCTAATGTATTGATGGTGGTGTGGTGGTCCTCTAATGTATTGATGGTGGTGTGGGTGGTGTGGGGGTCCTCTAATGTATTGATGGTGGTGTGGGTGGTGTGGGGTCCTCGAATGTGTTGATGGTGGTGTGGGGTCCTCTAATGTATTGATGGTGGTGTGGGGTCCTCTAATGTATTGATTGTGGTGTGGGGGTCCTCTAATGTATTGATGGTGGTGTGGGGGTCCTCTAATGTATTGATGGTGGTGTGGGGGTCCTCTAATGTATTGATGGTGATGTGGGTGGTGTGGGGTCCTCTAATGTATTGATGGTGGTGTGGGGGTCCTCTAATGTATTGATGGTGGTGTGGTGGTCCTCTAATGTATTGATGGTGGTGTGGGTGGTGTGGGGGTCCTCTAATGTATTGATGGTGGTGTGGGTGGTGTGGGGTCCTCTAATGTGTTGATGGTGGTGTGGGGTCCTCTAATGTATTGATGGTGGTGTGGGGTCCTCTAATGTATTGATTGTGGTGTGGGGGTCCTCTAATGTATTGATGGTGGTGTGGGGGGTCCTCTAATGTATTGATGGTGGTGTGGGTGGTGTGGGGTCCTCTAATGTATTGATGGTGGTGTGGGGGGTCCTCTAATGTATTGATGGTGGTGTGGGGGGTCCTCTAATGTATTGATGGTGGTGTGGGGGTCCTCTAATGTATTGATGGTGGTGTGGGGGTCCTCTAATGTATTGATGGTGGTGTGGGGGTCCTCTAATGTATTGATGGTGGTGTGAGGTCCTCTAATGTATTGATGGTGGTGTGGGTGGTGTGGGTGGTGGGGGTCCTCTAATGTGTTGATGGTGGTGTGGGTGGTGTGGGGGTCCTCTAATGTATTGATGGTGGTGTGGGGGTCCTCTAATGTGTTGATGGTGGTGTGGGGTCCTCTAATGTATTGATGGTGGTGTGGGTGGTGTGGGTGGTGTGGGGGTCCTCTAATGTGTTGATGGTGGTGTGGGTGGTGTGGGGGTCCTCTAATGTATTGATTGTGGTGTGGGGGTCCTCTAATGTATTGATGGTGGTGTGGGGTCCTCTAATGTATTGATGGTGGTGTGGGGGTCCTCTAATGTATTGATGGTGGTGTGGGGGTCCTCTAATGTATTGATGGTGGTGTGGGGGTCCTCTAATGTATTGATGGTGGTGTGGGGGTCCTCTAATGTGTTGATGGTGGTGTGGGGGTCCTCTAATGTATTGATGGTGGTGTGGGTGGTGTGGGGTCCTCTAATGTATTGATGGTAGTGTGGGTGGTGTGGGGGTCCTCTAATGTATTGATGGTGGTGTGGGTGGTGTGGGGGTCCTCTAATGTATTGATGGTGGTGTGGGTGGTGTGGGTGGTGTGGGGGTTCTCTAATGTGTTGATGGTGGTGTGGGGGTCCTCTAATGTATTGATGGTAGTGTGGGGGTCCTCTAATGTATTGATGGTGGTGTGGGTGTTGTGGGGGTCCTCTAATGTATTGATGGTGTTGTGGGTGGTGTGGGGTCCTCTAATGTATTGATGGTGGTGTGGGGGTCCTCTAATGTATTGATGGTGGTGTGGGGGTGCTCTAATGTATTGATGGTGGTGTGGGGGTCCTCTAATGTATTGATGGTGGTGTGGGGGTCCCCTAATGTGTTGATGGTGGTGTGGGGGTCCTCTAATGTATTGATGGTAGTGTGGGGTCCTCTAATGTATTGATGGTGGTGTGGGGGTCCTCTAATGTATTGATGGTGGTGTGGGGGTCCTCTAATGTATTGATGGTGGTGTGGGGGTCCTCTAATGTATTGATGGTGGTATGGGGGTCCTCTAATGTATTGATGGTGGTGTGGGGGTCCTCTAGTGTATTGATGGTGGTGTGGGGGTCCTCTAATGTATTGATGGTGGTGTGGGGGTCCTCTAATGTATTGATGGTGGTGTGGGGGTCCTCTAATGTATTGATGGTGGTGTGGGGTCCTCTAATGTATTGATGGTGGTGTGGGGGTCCTCTAATGTATTGATGGTGGTGTGGGGGTCCTCTAATGTATTGATGGTAGTGTGGGGGTCCTCTAATGTATTGATGGTGGTGTGGGTGGTGTGGGGGTCCTCTAATGTATTGATGGTGGTGTGGGTGGTGTGGGGGTCCTCTAATGTATTGATGGTGGTGTGGGGGTCCTCTAATGTATTGATGGTGGTGTGGGTGGTGTGGGGGTCCTCTAATGTATTGATGGTGGTGTGGGTGGTGTGGGGTTCCTCTAATGTATTGATGGTGGTGTGGGGGTCCTCTAATGTGTTGATGGTGGTGTGGGGGTCCTCTAATGTATTGATGGTGGTGTGGGGGTCCTCTAATGTATTGATGGTGGTGTGGGGGTCCTCTAATGTATTGATGGTGGTGTGGGTGGTGTGGGGTCCTCTAATATATTGATGGTGGTGTGGGTGTCCTCTAATGTATTGATGGTGGTGTGGGTGGTGTGGGGTCCTCTAATGTATTGATGGTGGTGTGGGGGTCCTCTAATGTATTGATGGTAGTGTGGGGGTCCTCTAATGTATTGATGGTGGTGTGGGTGGTGTGGGGGTCCTCTAATGTATTGATGGTGGTGTGGGGGTCCTCTAATGTATTGATGGTGGTGTGGGGGGTCCTCTAATGTGTTGATGGTGGTGTGGGTGGTGTGGGGGTCCTCTAATGTGTTGATGGTGGTGTGGGTGGTGTGGGGGTCCTCTAATGTATTGATGGTAGTGTGGGGGTCCTCTAATGTATTGATGGTGGTGTGGGGGTCCTCTAATGTATTGATGGTAGTGTGGGGGTCCTCTAATGTATTGATGGTGGTGTGGGGGTCCTCTAATGTGTTGATGGTGGTGTGGGTGGTGTGGGGGTCCTCTAATGTGTTGATGGTAGTGTGGGGATCCTCTAATGTATTGATGGTGGTGTGGGGTCCTCTAATGTATTGATGGTGGTGTGGGGGTCCTCTATGCATTGATGGTGGTGTGGGGGTCCTGTAATGTGTTGATGGTGGTGTGGGGGTCCTCTAATGTATTGATGGTGGTGTGGGGTCCTCTAATGTATTGATGGTAGTGAGGGGGTCCTCTAATGTATTGATGATAGTGTGGGGGTCCTCTAATGTATTGATGGTGGTGTGGGTGGTGTGGGGGTCCTCTAATGTATTGATGGTAGTGTGGGTGGTGTGGGGGTCCTCTAATGTATTGATGGTGGTGTGGGTGGTGTGGGGGTCCTCTAATGTATTGATGGTGGTGTGGGTGGTGTGGGGTCCTCTAATGTATTGATGGTGGTGTGGGGGTCCTCTAATGTATTGATGGTGGTGTGGGGGTCCTCTAATGTATTGATGGTGGTGTGGGGGTCCTCTAATGTGTTGATGGTGGTGTGGGGGTCCTCTAATGTATTGATGGTGGTGTGGGGGTGCTCTAATGTATTGATGGTGGTGTGGGGGTCCTCTAATGTATTGTTGGTGGTGTGGGGGTCCCCTAATGTGTTGATGGTGGTGTGGGGGTCCTCTAATGTATTGATGGTAGTGTGGGGTCCTCTAATGTATTGATGGTGGTGTGGGGGTCCTCTAATGTATTGATGGTGGTGTGGGGGTCCTCTAATGTATTGATGGTGGTGTGGGGGTCCTCTAATGTATTGATGGTGGTATGGGGGTCCTCTAATGTATTGATGGTGGTGTGGGGGTCCTCTAGTGTATTGATGGTGGTGTGGGGGTCCTCTAATGTATTGATGGTGGTGTGGGGGTCCTCTAATGTATTGATGGTGGTGTGGGGGGTCCTCTAATGTATTGATGGTGGTGTGGGGTCCTCTAATGTATTGATGGTGGTGTGGGGGTCCTCTAATGTATTGATGGTGGTGTGGGGGTCCTCTAATGTATTGATGGTAGTGTGGGGGTCCTCTAATGTATTGATGGTGGTGTGGGTGGTGTGGGGGTCCTCTAATGTATTGATGGTGGTGTGGGTGGTGTGGGGGGTCCTCTAATGTATTGATGGTGGTGTGGGGGTCCTCTAATGTATTGATGGTGGTGTGGGTGGTGTGGGGGTCCTCTAATGTATTGATGGTGGTGTGGGTGGTGTGGGGTTCCTCTAATGTATTGATGGTGGTGTGGGGGTCCTCTAATGTGTTGATGGTGGTGTGGGGGTCCTCTAATGTATTGATGGTGGTGTGGGGGTCCTCTAATGTATTGATGGTGGTGTGTGGGTCCTCTAATGTATTGATGGTGGTGTGGGTGGTGTGGGGTCCTCTAATATATTGATGGTGGTGTGGGTGTCCTCTAATGTATTGATGGTGGTGTGGGTGGTGTGGGGTCCTCTAATGTATTGATGGTGGTGTGGGGGTCCTCTAATGTATTGATGGTAGTGTGGGGGGTCCTCTAATGTATTGATGGTGGTGTGGGTGGTGTGGGGGTCCTCTAATGTATTGATGGTGGTGTGGGGGTCCTCTAATGTATTGATGGTGGTGTGGGGGTCCTCTAATGTGTTGATGGTGGTGTGGGTGGTGTGGGGGTCCTCTAATGTGTTGATGGTGGTGTGGGTGGTGTGGGGGTCCTCTAATGTATTGATGGTAGTGTGGGGGTCCTCTAATGTATTGATGGTGGTGTGGGGGTCCTCTAATGTATTGATGGTAGTGTGGGGGTCCTCTAATGTATTGATGGTGGTGTGGGGGTCCTCTAATGTGTTGATGGTGGTGTGGGTGGTGTGGGGGTCCTCTAATGTGTTGATGGTAGTGTGGGGATCCTCTAATGTATTGATGGTGGTGTGGGGTCCTCTAATGTATTGATGGTGGTGTGGGGGTCCTCTAATGCATTGATGGTGGTGTGGGGGTCCTGTAATGTGTTGATGGTGGTGTGGGGGTCCTCTAATGTATTGATGGTGGTGTGGGGTCCTCTAATGTATTGATGGTAGTGTGGGGGTCCTCTAATGTATTGATGATAGTGTGGGGGTCCTCTAATGTATTGATGGTGGTGTGGGTGGTGTGGGGGTCCTCTAATGTATTGATGGTAGTGTGGGTGGTGTGGGGGTCCTCTAATGTATTGATGGTGGTGTGGGTGGTGTGGGGTCCTCTAATGTATTGATGGTGGTGTGGGGGTCCTCTAATGTATTGATGGTGGTGTGGGGGTCCTCTAATGTATTGATGGTAGTGTGGGGGTCCTCTAATGTATTGATGGTGGTGTGGGGTCCTCTAATGTATTGATGGTGGTGTGGGGTCCTCTAATGTATTGATGGTGGTGTGGGGGTCCTCTAATGTATTGATGGTAGTGTGGGGGTCCTCTAATGTATTGATGGTAGTGTGGGGGTCCTCTAATGTATTGATGGAGGTGTGGGGGTCCTCTAATGTATTGATGGTGGTGTGGGTGGTGTGGGGGGTCCTCTAATATATTGATGGTGGTGTGGGGGTCCTCTAATATATTGATGGTGGTGTGGGGGTCCTCTAATGTATTGATGGTGGTGTGGGGGTCCTCTAATGTATTGATGGTGTTGTGGGTGTCCTCTAATGTATTGATGGTGGTGTGGGTGGTGTGGGGGTCCTCTAATATATTGATGGTGGTGTGGGGGTCCTCTAATGTATTGATGGTGGTGTGGGGGTCCTCTAATGTATTGATGGTAGTGTGGGGGGTCCTCTAATGTATTGATGGTGGTGTGGGGGTCCTCTAATGTATTGATGGTAGTGTGGGGGTCCTCTAATGTATTGATGGTGGTGTGGGGGTCCTCAAATGTGTTGATGGTGGTGTGTGTGGTGTGGGGGTCCTCTAATGTGTTGATGGTAGTGTGGGGATCCTCTAATGTATTGATGGTGGTGTGGGGGGTCCTCTAATGTATTGATGGTGGTGTGGGGGTCCTCTAATGCATTGATGGTGGTGTGGGGGGTCCTGTAATGTGTTGATGGTGGTGTGGGGGTCCTCTAATGTATTGATGGTGGTGTGGGGTCCTCTAATGTATTGATGGTAGTGTGGGGGTCCTCTAATGTATTGATGATAGTGTTGGGGGTCCTCTAATGTATTGATGGTGGTGTGGGTGGTGTGGGGGGTCCTCTAATGTATTGATGGTAGTGTGGGTGGTGTGGGGGGTCCTCTAATGTATTGATGGTGGTGTGGGTGGTGTGGGGGTCCTCTAATGTATTGATGGTGGTGTGGGGGTCCTCTAATGTATTGATGGTGGTGTGGGGGTCCTCTAATGTATTGATGGTAGTGTGGGGGTCCTCTAATGTATTGATGGTGGTGTGGGGTCCTCTAATGTATGATGGTGGTGTGGGGTCCTCTAATGTATTGATGGTGGTGTGGGGGTCCTCTAATGTATTGATGGTAGTGTGGGGGTCCTCTAATGTATTGATGGTAGTGTGGGGGTCCTCTAATGTATTGATGGAGGTGTGGGGGTCCTCTAATGTATTGATGGTGGTGTGGGTGGTGTGGGGGTCCTCTAATATATTGATGGTGGTGTGGGGGTCCTCTAATATATTGATGGTGGTGTGGGGGTCCTCTAATGTATTGATGGTGGTGTGGGGGTCCTCTAATGTATTGATGGTGTTGTGGGGGTCCTCTAATGTATTGATGGTAGTGTGGGTGGTGTGGGGGTCCTCTAATGTATTGATGGTGGTGTGGGGGTCCTCTAATGTATTGATGGTGGTTGTGGGTGGTGTGGGGGGTCCTCTAATGTATTGATGGTAGTGTGGGGGTCCTCTAATGTATTGATGGTGGTGTGGGGATCCTCTAATGTATTGATGGTGGTGTGGGGGTCCTCTAATGTATTGATGGTGGTGTGGGGGTCCTCTAATGTATTGATGGTGGTGTGGGGGGTCCTCTAATGTATTGATGGTGGTGTGGGGGGTCCTCTAATGTATTGATGGTGGTGTGGGGGTCCTCTAATGTATTGATGGTGGTGTGGGTGGTGTGGGGTCCTCTAATGTATTGATGGTGGTGTGGGGGTCCTCTAATGTATTGATGGTGGTGTGGGGGTACTCTAATGTATTGATGGTGGTGTGGGGGTCCTCTAATGTATTGATGGTGGTGTGGGGGGTCCTCTAATGTATTGATGGTGGTGTGGGGGTCCTCTAATGTATTGATGGTGGTGTGAGGTCCTCTAATGTATTGATGGTGGTGTGGGTGGTGTGGGTGGTGGGGGTCCTCTAATGTGTTGATGGTGGTGTGGGTGGTGTGGGGGTCCTCTAATGTATTGATGGTGGTGTGGGGGTCCTCTAATGTGTTGATGGTGGTGTGGGGTCCTCTAATGTATTGATGGTGGTGTGGGTGGTGTGGCGGTCCTCTAATGTATTGATGGTGGTGTGGGGTCCTCTAATGTATTGATGGTGGTGTGGGTGGTGTGGGTGGTGTGGGGGTCCTCTAATGTGTTGATGGTGGTGTGGGTGGTGTGGGGGTCCTCTAATGTATTGATGGTGGTGTGGGGGTCCTCTAATGTATTGATGGTGGTGTGGGGTCCTCTAATGTATTGATGGTGGTGTGGGGGTCCTCTAATGTATTGATGGTGGTTGTGGGGGTCCTCTAATGTATTGATGGTGGTGTGGGGGTCCTCTAATGTATTGATGGTAGTGTGGGTGGTGTGGGGGTTCTCTAATGTATTGATGGTGGTGTGGGGGTCCTCTAATGTATTGATGGTGGTGTGGGGTCCTCTAATGTATTGATGGTGGTGTGTGGGTCCTCTAATGTATTGATGGTGGTGTGGGTGGTGTGGGGTCCTCTAATGTATTGATGGTGGTGTGGGTGGTGTGGGTGTCCTCTAATGTATTGATGGTGGTGTGGGTGGTGTGGGGGTCCTCTAATGTATTGATGGTGGTGTGGGTGGTGTGGGGGTCCTCTAATGTATTGATGGTGGTGTGGGGGTCCTCTAATGTATTGATGGTGGTGTGGGGTCCTCTAATGTATTGATGGTGGTGTGGGGGTCCTCTAATGTATTGATGGTGGTGTGGGGGTCCTCTAATGTATTGATGGTGGTGTGGGTGGTGTGGGTCCTCTAATGTATTGATGGTGGTGTGGGGGTCCTCTAATGTATTGATGGTGGTGTGGGGGTCCTCTAATGTATTGATGGTGGTGTGGGGGTCCTCTAATGTATTGATGGTGGTGTGGGGGTCCTCTAATGTATTGATGGTGGTGTGGGGGTCCTCTAATGTATTGATGGTGGTGTGGGGGCCCTCTAATGTATTGATGGTGGTGTGGGGGTCCTCTAATGTATTGATGGTGGTGTGGGGGTCCTCTAATGTATTGATGGTGGTGTGGGGGTCCTCTAATGTATTGATGGTGGTGTGGGTGGTGGTGGGTGGTGTGGGGGTCCTCTAATGTATTCATGGTGGTGTGGGGGTCCTCTAATGTATTGATGGTGGTGTGGGGGTCCTCTAATGTATTGATGGTGGTGTGGGTGGTGTGGGTGGTGTGGGGGTCCTCTAATGTATTCATGGTGGTGTGGGGGTCCTCTAATGTATTGATGGTGGTGTGGGGGTCCTCTAATGTATTGATGGTGGTGTGGGGGTCCTCTAATGTATTGATGGTGGTGTGGGGGCCCTCTAATGTATTGATGGTGGTGTGGGGGTCCTCTAATGTATTGATGGTGGTGTGGGGGTCCTCTAATGTATTGATGGTGGTGTGGGTGGTGTGGGGGTCCTCTAATGTATTGATGGTGGTGTGGGTGGTGTGGGTGGTGTGGGGGTCCTCTAATGTATTCATGGTGGTGTGGGGGTCCTCTAATGTATTCATGGTGGTGTGGGGGTCCTCTAATGTATTGATGGTAGTGTGGGTGGTGTGGGGTCCTCTAATGTATTGATGGTGGTGTGGGTGGTGTGGGTGTTGTGGGTTAAATTTTAAACAGGGAGTTTGGTGACCATGACTTAACTGAAGAGGTCAAGTTAACATTTTGTCACAGAGAAGTTATACAGTCTTTCTTTAGCCACATAACTTAAAAATGCAAACATTTACTATTTGGCTTTCTGGATTAAGTGACAATGTGCTCCTTGACGGGGATGAAATGAATAACATGATGATTGTTATCTATGAAAAGGATTCTGGAGTTCATTTTCAGCCTCAATTCAGAAAAGTTTGTCACACATTTATGGTACGTCACACAGATTGTTTGATGGAAGATTTGATTGGTCGATGGCAGATCTGATTGGTCGATGAAAGATTTGATTGGTTGATAGAATAAAGATGCTGTAAGACACCAGGAAATCATGTAGACATGGAAACATTTGAAATCTTTCCCCCCGAAATCCCAGCTGCTCTTTTAAAGCCCCTCTCTGCAACATTCTATCCCTCTCAAAAACAACCCCTTGTAAAAACCACAGTCATTTCCCATGTCGTTTACCTATGTTTGCTTTCTCTCAGAAAACTAAGGGTTTCAGTTGCCCCACAGCCCTACTCCGGTGGCCAGCTGTGTCAACAGTTGCGGTGGTGCTGTATCAACAACAGCAGTGAATGTGGAAATTGGTAACAGCGGGGCGGCCATTGTGTGCTTCTAAAGTCAACTGCAGGTGTGATCTGTAGTCTGAATTACGTAGCTCTCTACTGACAGAGTCACAAAGGCCACCCTATTCCCTTACTTAGTAGGTTTGACCAGGGCTCTGGTAGGGAATAGGGTGGCGTTTGAGATGCAGATAGGGTTATGTTTACCAGAGGGGGGGGGACCCTAATGTTTATGCCACGATAATGCTTGTGAGAGTGAGAGCATTTGTACAAGGGGCATGTTGTGAGAGAAGCTCTATGCATACAGAGATGGTTGTTCTAAAGCCTCCCGGGTAGTTTTTATGTCATGTGCTTTGTCACTGCCGGTTCTTTACCTGAAGGTGAAATAATCCCTTATTCCATCTTGGTTAAATTCATATCTACCAGAGCTCTGTTTTCAATTTGTAATGTTGTTTTCTCTCTTCATCTCTCTCTCTCTCTCTCTCTCTCTCTCTCTCTGTCTCTCTCTTCATCTCTCTCTCTCTCTCTCTCTCTCCTCTCTCTCTCTCTCTCTCTCTCTCCTCTCTCTCTCTCTTCATCTCTCTCTCTCTCTCTCTCTCTCTTCATCTCTCTCTCTCTCTCTCTCTCTCTCTCTCTCTCTCTCCCTCCCTCCCCCTTTTACCCCCCCCCCCCCCCTCTCTCCAGTGATGGCCTGTGGGATGCCTATACCCCCAGTAAACGGTAGTATTGTCGGGCAGGACTTCACTCTTGGTGCCAGGGCCATGTACCAGTGCAACCCCGGTTTCAGATTGGCCAACCCCCTGGCCGTGTCAGTCGTCTGTCAGGAGTCTGGGAGGTGGAGCTCCAATGAGGCCACGCCCCGCTGCATACGTGAGTAATCCTCATTGGTTGGAGTTGATATACCTATACTTCGTTTATTGCCGCCGGAACAGCCTGAATTCTTTGGGGCATAGATTCTACAATTGCTCAATTTGCTATCAAGGGTGTGCCAGGAAAACCTTCCATCACCGCCACCAGCCTGTAACGTTTTGACACCAGGCAGGATGGGGCCATGGACTCATGCTGCTTACGCCAAAACCTAACTCTGCCATCAGCATGACGCAACAGGAACCGGGATTTTGTCTGTTTTTCAGTCCTCAGTGTTGCCCACTGGAGCCGCTCTTTCTTGATTTAAGCTGATAGGACTGGAACCCAGTGTGGTCGTCTGCTGTGGTATCCGTGACCGACTAGTTGTGCGCTCTGAGATGATGTTCTGCACACCACTGTTGTACTGCGCTGTTATTTTCCTGTTTTGTGACCCAACCTGTAAACTTGCACAGTTCCATGCCATTCTCCTTCGACTGCTCTTATCAACGAGCAGTTTTTTGTCACACCATTCTCTGTAAACCCTAGACACAGTCATGTGTGAAAAGCACAGGAGAGCAGACATTTCTGAGATACTGGAACCGGCTCACCTGGCACATATGACATTTTTTTTTTTACCTCTATTTAACGAGGCAAGTCAGTTAAGAACGAATTCTTATTTTCAATGACAGTCTAGGAACAGTGGGTTAACTGGCCTAGGAACAGTGGGGTTAACTGCCTTGTTCAGAGGCAGAACAACAGATTTTTACCTTGTCAGCTCAGGGAATTGATCTTGCTTGATCCTTTTTGGTTACTAGTCCAACGCTCTAACCACCTAGGCTACCTGTCACCCCCGTCATACGACGCTCAAATTCGCTTAGTTTAACTAATGTTCAATGGAACAGTAACTGAATGCCTTGATGCCGGTCTGCCTGCTTTATATAACAAGACACAGCGATGTGACTCACTGTCTGTAAGAGCCATCCATTTTCGGGAACGGAGTGGTGTACCTAATAAACTGGCCGGTGAGTGTATGTCCTCATTGGTTGGAGTTCAATCGTCATGAATCCTCATTGGTTGGAGATCCCGTATCTTGAATCCTCATTGGTTGGAGATCACTTATCATGAATCCTCTTTGGTTGGAGACCACTTATCGTGAGGCCTCATTGGTTGGAGAATCACTTATCGTGAGGCCTCATTGGTTGGAGATCACTTATCATGAATCCTCATTGGTTGGAGATCACTTATCATGAATCCTCTTTGGTTGGAGACCACTTATCATGAATCCTCTTTGGTTGGAGACCACTTATCGTGAGGCCTCATTTGTTGGAGATCACTTATCATGAATCCTCTTTGGTTGGAGACCACTTATCATTAATCCTCTTTGGTTGGAGATCCCGTATCTTGAATCGTCATTGGTTGGAGATCACTTATCATGAATCCTCATTGGTTGGAGAATCACTTATCGTGAGGCCTCATTGGTTGGAGACCACTTATCGTGAGGCCTCATTGGTTGGAGACCACTTATCGTGAGGCCTCATTGGTTGGAGACCACTTATCGTGAGGCCTCATTGGTTGGGGACCACATGATTCAGTTCTCATTGGGGCTACATTTCCTTCCACATTTGTAATGTTTTCGAATAGGTTTTTTATAAAAAGGTTTTTATTCAGAATTAGAGTTGTGACAGGGTTCAGCGCCAGGAACATTTCAATGTAAGACTGTTGTATGTGTTAATTTGGGGAGAGATAAATTCCCAGCACTTCTTCACCCGCCAAGAGTCACTAAAAGATGACTGTTGAGATCCAAGAATGAGGTATCACTGTCAAGCTTGTGTCATGTTTAGATTATAAATAACTTAGAAAATGAGGTTCGCTAGTTTGGCTTTTATTGTGGCAATTTTAAATGTACTTTGACGACCGATATAATTATAATATAATATAATATAATTAAGTACCAACTATTAAAATCAAATCAAATCAAATGTTATTTGTCACATGCGTTGAATACAACAGGTGTAGTAGACCTTACAGTGAAATGCTGAATACAACAGGTGTAGTAGACCTTACAGTGAAATGCTGAATACAACAGGTGTAGTAGACCTTACAGTGAAATGCTGAATACAACAGGTGTAATAGACCTTACAGTGAAATGCTGAATGCAACAGGTTTAGTAGACCTTACAGTGAAATGCTGAATACAACAGGTTTAGTAGACCTTACAGTGAAATGCTGAATACAACAGGTGTAATAGACCTCACAGTGAAATGCTGAATACAACAGGTGTAGTAGACCTTACAGTGAAATGCTGAATACAACAGGTGTAGTAGACCTTACAGTGAAATGCTGAATACAACAGGTGTAGTAGACCTTACAGTGAAATGCTGAATACAACAGGTGTAGTAGACCTTACAGTGAAATGCTGAATACAACAGGTTTAGTAGACCTTACAGTGAAATGCTGAATACAACAGGTGTAGTAGACCTCACAGTGAAATGCTGAATACAACAGGTGTAGTAGACCTTACAGTGAAATGCTTACTTACAAGCCCTTAATCAACGATGCAGTTTTCTGAAAATGTCTAAGTTAAAAACAATAAGAAATAAACAAGTTAAAAACAATAAGAAATAAATAAGTTAAAAACAAATAATTAACGAGCATCAGTAAATAACGCGTCATACAGATGAATAGACTGAGACATACAGTTCATTAATTAAGTCATTTCACATCTTAAAACAGTTTAGTCATTTCTGACCTGTGACCTATGTGTATCTGACCCCTGACCTTTGCAGCGGTGACCTGCCCTGACATAGGCCACTCTGCTGTGGATCACGGGAGATGGAGGCTGATCTACGGGTCTCAGAGCCAGTACGACGCCATGATGATGCTCATCTGTGACCCCGGATATTACTACAAGGGTCAGAGGGTCATCCGTTGCCAGGCCAACAGCACCTGGGACTACCCAGAGCCCCGGCCGGCCTGCGAGAGTGAGTCAGAATGTACATCTCCCACAATGCATTGTAGAGCAGTACGATCTGCCGTTTTCCTTTCAGCCAAGTTGTGCTTTCGATGATGTTGCAGAATGAGAAAGACACGGTATATGAACCAGATTTACCATGGAAATCATTATCACTCACCGGACTAATGCTTTCTTTACATGTTCTCCTGTACAGAGGAGAGAGAGAATTATTATCATGTTTTTTATTTATTTAACCTTTATTTAACAAGGCAAGTCAGTTAAGAACAAATTCTTATTTACAATGACGGCCTAGGAACAGTGGGTTAAATGCCTTGTTCAGGGGCAGAACCTTATCAGCTCAGGGATTCGATCCAGCAACCTTTCAGTTATTGGCACAATGCTCTAACCACTAGGCTACCTGCTGCCTCCCCCCCCCGTCCCCCAAAAAGATTGATTAACACAGAGAGGAGAGAGAGAAAGATTATCCCAGAGGAATGCAGAGAGAGAGAGTGAAGGAGAGAGAGGGGGACCAAGAGAGCGAGAGAAGGGGAAGAGAGAGAGGGGGGGAGAGAGAGAGAGAGAGAGAAGGGGGGAGAGAGAGAGAGATACAGAGAGAGAGAGAGAGAGAGAGAGAATGATTAGCCTTGATGAATGCAGAAAGGAAACCTTGATCCAACAAAAGGGATGACATCAAAACAAGACAATTACCCAAATGAAATAAACCAAGTTGAACATATGAATGTGTTTTGTTGTTCTTTTAGGATTCATTTTTTATTCTGCTTGCCTCCTCTCCTCTCCTCTCCTCTCCTCTCCTCTCCTCTCCTCTCCTCTCCTCTCCTCTCCTCTCCTCTCCTCTCCTCTCCTCTCCTCTCCTCTCCTCTCCTCTCCTCTCCTCTCCTCTCCTCTCCTCTCCTCAGTAATCTCCTGTGGGGACCTGGGCACTCCTCCGAATGGTAATAAGATCGGGACTCTGACGGTGTTCGGAGCGACAGCCATCTTCTCCTGTAACACAGGCTATACGCTGGTTGGTTCCCGGGTCAGAGAGTGCATGTCCAATGGCCTCTGGAGTGGATCTCAGGTCCAGTGTTTCGGTAAGAGAACCAGAACTAGCTAGAGACAGTTACAACCACATTTAACCAGTTAAATCTCATTTTGCATTTCAAGTTATTTTCATAAAGCGTTTGGTCAACCATTGTGTTTTATATGTCTATATGACCTATTTATGACAAACAGAATATATCCCTGTATGCATATGTGACTGTATCCTTTGTTTCTCTCTGTTCTGTCTCTCATCTCTAGCGGGTCACTGCGGTACCCCAGAACCAATAGTGAATGGTCAGATCATAGGAGAGAACTATAACTACAGAGGTAGTGTGGTCTACCAGTGTAACCCGGGATTCAGACTCATCGGGGTGTCTGTACGCATCTGTGAACAGGACCACCGCTGGTCTGGGCGCACCCCTGTCTGTGTCCGTAAGTACCCAGAGATAATGGCTATGATATGGTACCCAGAGATAGTGGCTATGATATGGTACCCAGAGATAGTGGCTATGATATGGTACCCAGAGATATTGGCTATGATATGGTACCCAGAGATATTGGCTATGATATGGTACCCAGAGATAGTGGCTATGATATGGTACCCAGAGATAATGGCTATGATATGGGTTAAACAGTACCCAGAGATAGTGGCTATGATATGGTACCCAGAGATAATGGCTATGATATGGGTTAAACAGTACCCAGAGATAATGGCTATGATATGGTACCCAGAGATAGTGGCTATGTTATGGTACCCAGAGATAGTGGCTATGATGTGGGTTAAACAGTACCCAGAGATAGTGGCTATGATATGGGTTAAACAGTACCCAGAGATAGTGGCTATGATATGGTACCCAGAGATAGTGGCTATGATATTGTACCCAGAGATAGTGGCTATGATATGGTACCCAGAGATAATGGCTATGATATGGTACCCAGAGATAATGGCTGTGATATGGTACCCAGAGATAGTGGCTATGATATGGCACCCAGAGATAGTGGCTATGATATGGGTTACAGAAATCCCAGTTGGAACATTCCCAGAAAGAGAAGGGAAAAAGCAGGGAAAACAAGAATTCTCCAACCGGGATTTCTAGAAAACCTGGGCATTCTGGGAAAGTTTGTGGAATTGTGCAACCCTAGTGTCTCCTGATAGAGTAATGAATATCATTGGATGTAGACTAGGGTCTTCCTATAGAGTAATGAATATCATTGGATGTAAACTAGGGTCTTCCTAAAGAGTAATGAATATCATTGGATGCAAACTAGGGTCTTCCTATAGAGTAATGAATATCATTGGATGTAAACTAGGGTCTTCCTATAGAGTAATGAATATCATTCGATGTAAACTAGGGTCTTCCTATAGAGTAATGAATATCATTGGATGCAAACTAGGGTCTTCCTATAGAGTAATGAATATCATTGGATGTAAACTAGGGTCTTCCTATAGAGTAATGAATATCATTCGATGTAAACTAGGGTCTTCCTATAGAGTAATGAATATCATTCGATGCAAACTAGGGTCTTCCTATAGAGTAATGAATATCATTCGATGTAAACTAGGGTCTTCCTATAGAGTAATGAATATCATTGGATGTAAACTAGGGTCTTCCTATAGAGTAATGAATATCATTGGATGTAAACTAGGGTCTTCCTATAGAGTAATGAATATCATTGGATGCAAACTAGGGTCTTCCTATAGAGTAATGAATATCATTGGATGTAAACTAGGGTCTTCCTATAGAGTAATGAATATCATTGGATGTAAACTAGGGTCTTCCTATAGAGTAATGAATATCATTGGATGTAAACTAGGGTCTTCCTATAGAGTAATGAATATCATTGGATGTAAACTAGGGTCTTCCTATAGAGTAATGAATATCATTGGATGCAAACTAGGGTCTTCCTATAGAGTAATGAATATCATTGGATGTAAACTAGGGTCTTCCTATAGAGTAATGAATATCATTGGATGTAAACTAGGGTCTTCCTATAGAGTAATGAATATCATTGGATGTAAACTAGGGTCTTCCTATAGAGTAATGAATATCATTGGATGTAAACTAGGGTCTTCCTATAGAGTAATGAATATCATTGGATGTAAACTAGGGTCTTCCTATAGAGTAATGAATATCATTGGATGCAAACTAGGGTCTTCCTATAGAGTAATGAATATCATTGGATGTAAACTAGGGTCTTCCTATAGAGTAATGAATATCATTGGATGTAAACTAGGGTCTTCCTATAGAGTAATGAATATCATTGGATGTAAACTAGGGTCTTCCTATAGAGTAATGAATATCATTGGATGTAAACTAGGGTCTTCCTATAGAGTAATGAATATCATTGGATGCAAACTAGGGTCTTCCTATAGAGTAATGAATATCATTGGATGTAAACTAGGGTCTTCCTATAGAGTAATGAATATCATTGGATGTAAACTAGGGTCTTCCTATAGAGTAATGAATATCATTGGATGTAAACTAGGGTCTTCCTATAGAGTAATGAATATCATTGGATGTAAACTAGGGTCTTCCTATAGAGTAATGAATATCATTGGATGTAAACTAGGGTCTTCCTATAGAGTAATGAATATCATTGGATGTAAACTAGGGTCTTCCTATAGAGTAATGAATATCATTGGATGTAAACTAGGGTCTTCCTATAGAGTAATGAATATCATTGGATGTAAACTAGGGTCTTCCTATAGAGTAATGAATATCATTGGATGTAAACTAGGGACCTACTGGCTAAGGTGTAATAATATTTGGGAACATATGACTGATGTGTTTTGGGATAGCGTTGACAACTTGTATTAACTTTAGACATGTATAGTGATAGATATTCTCTATATTTTCCTTGTCTCCATAGCGATCACTTGTGGTCATCCAGGCAACCCTTCCTTTGGCTTTACTCAGGGAACGCAGTTCAACCTGAACGATATTGTGCACTTCGCGTGCAACACCGGCTACGTCCTGCAGGGGGCGGTTAAGTCTCACTGCCAGTCCAACGGACAGTGGAGCAACACCCTACCCAAGTGTAAAAGTAAGTCTGGAAAATGTACGGAGACGACCGTATGATTTAATTCCCTGCTATGGGAATGAGGTGATCTGTTTATGTTTAGGTAATAGATGTCTGGACTAAAGTTTATTTCCTGGCTTATTAATCTGTGATGCTGACGCTGCATGTCAGATAGCTAGTTTAGTGTAGCTTCGCAGAGTAATGTCATCTTTCCGTAGAACTAAAGAACTTAGAGTACTGTCTTTTGCTCGTATTGGTCAGTGATGTTGACAGAGACTTTAGAGGGTGTGTTGTGCATGTGTCAGGTAGCAAGCTCAGAGCTAGCTTAGTTTAGTTTAGTTTAGCGCGGTGATGTCATCTTTCTGGAGACTTGGAATGTTAAGTCGCCCAGACCCGTTAAATGCCTTGATTTTTGTCGGCATATACAGGGCCTTCAGAAAGTATTCACACCCCTTGACTGATACAAGGCCTTCAGAAAGTATTCATCCCCCTTGACTGATACAGGGCCAACAGAAAGTATTCACACCCCTTGACTGATACAGGGCCTTCAGAAAGTATTCACACCCCTTGACTGATACAGGGCCTTCAGAAAGTATTCATCCCCCTTGACTGATACAGGGCCTTCAGAAAGTATTCATACCCCTTGACTGATACAGGGCCTTCAGAAAGTATTCATACCCCTTGACTGATACAGGGCCTTCAGAAAGTATTCACACCCCTTGACTGATACAGGGCCTTCAGAAAGTATTCAAACCCCTTGACTTATTCCACATGTTGTTGTTACAGCCTGAATTCAAAAATGGAATACATCGATTTTTTTCTCTTACTCATCTACTCACAATATAATGAAAAAGTGAAAACATATATATATTTTTTAAATGTTTATACATTTGTTGAAAATGAAATATTGAAATATCTAATTTACATACGCATTTACACGCGTCAATACATGTTAGAATCACCTTTGGTTATGGCTGTGAGTTTGTCTGTGTCTCTAAGAGCTTTGCCCATATCGATGGTGCAATATGCATAAAACAATTATGTAGAAAATTCTTCAAGCTCTGTCAAGTTGCTTGTTAATCATTGCTAGACAGACATTTCAAGTCTTGCCATAGATGTTCAAGCCGATTTAAGTCAAAACTGTAACTAGGCCACTTAGGAACATTCAGTGTCTCACCAGTATTATGGCCAGGAATACGACATTCCCGAATTGGATCCTTTCTTCATACTTCTCAGGGAAATTTAACTTATCCCAGTGGCTGCTCCAAGATGCCGCAGGTGGAGAAGAGGTATTCGGAGTGGACTTCTAGTCTGACTCAGGAGGCGGGCACACCATCCACCACTTCCGAGTATTTTACTCGCTAAAGTTCAGTCTCTGGATAATAAAGTAGACGAGCTCAGGGCAAGGATCTCCTCCCAGAGATCTACTTCCAGAGAGACATCAGGGACTGTAACATACTATGTTTCACGGAATCATGTCTCTCTCCGAATATACTGTCCCTGAACATACAGCCAGCTGGGTTCTCAGTACATCACACAGACAGGAATAAAGACCTCTCTGGGAAGAAGAAAGGTGTTGGTGTATGTTTCATGATTAACTACTCATGGTGTGATCGTGATGATGTACAGAAACTAAAGTCCTTTTGTTCACCCGACCTACAATACTTCACAATCAAATGCTGACCGTATTACCTCACAAGATAATTTTCTTTGCTTATAGTCTTAGCTGTGTATATTCACCCTTAAAGCAGATATTGTTGTGAATTGTTAGTGCACTGTTGGAGCTAGAAACACAAACATTTCGCTACACCTGCAATAACATCTGCTAAATATGTGTGCAGTATGTGACCAATACGATTTGATTTGATGTGTCTTGGTAAGCAACTCTAGTGTATTTTTGGCCTTGTGTTTTAGGTTATTGTCCTGTGAAAGGTGAATTTGTCTCTGTGTCTTTTGGAAAGCACACAGAACCAGGTTTTCCTCTAGGGTTTTTCCTGTGCTTAGCTCTATTCCATTTATTTTCATCCTAAAAAACTCCTTAGTCCTTGCCGATAACAAGCATACCCATAACATGATGTAGCCACCACCATGCTTGACAATATGGAACGTGGTACCCGGTGATGTGTGGGATTTGCCACAAACATAATGCTTTGTATTCAGGACATTCAGTACATTTTTCTTTGCCACATTTTTTGCAGTATGACTTTAGTGCTTTGTTTGCAAACAGGATGCATGTTTTGGAATATTTGTATTCTCTACAGGCTTTGTTCTTTTCACTCTGTCATTAGGATAGTATTGTGGAGTAACTACAATGTTGTTGATCCATCCTCAGTTTTCTCCTATCACAGCAAATACACTCTGTAACTGTCACCATTGGCATCACGGTGAGCGGTTTCCTTCCTCTCCAGCAACTGAGTTAGGAAGGACGCCTGTATCTTTGTAGTGACTGGGTGTATTGATACACCATCCAAAGTGTAATTAATCAATTCGCTCAAAGGGATTCAATGTCTGTGTTTTTTAAAATACTTCAATACATTTCAGCTTTTCATTTTGAATGAATTAGGACTGAATGTCATTAAACACTCCAGCCAGCTGGTCTGCACATGCTCTCAGGACGCGGTTAGGGATGCTTTATGAGTGTTAACAAGCCTACATTTCTTACTCACTTTGGCCACAGAGAACTCACAGTCCTCGTGAGTGGCAGTGGCCAGTGTTGGTGGTCCCAGACACCTTGACGTGATTAAATGTGGTAGTTTGGGCACGCCCATGTTCCCAGACACCTTGACGTGGTTAAATGTGGTAGTTTGGGCACGCCCATGTTCCCAGACACCTTGACGTGATTAAATGTGGTAGTTTGGGCACGCCCATGTTCCCAGACACCTTGACGTGGTTAAATGTGGTAGTTTGGGCACGCCCATGTTCCCAGACACCTTGACGTGGTTAAATGTGGTAGTTTGGGCACGCCCATGTTCCCAGACACCTTGACGTGGTTAAATGTGGTAGTTTGGGCACGCCCATGTTCCCAGACACCTTGACGTGATTAAATGTGGTAGTTTGGGCACGCCCATGTTCCCAGACACCTTGACGTGGTTAAATGTGGTAGTTTGGGCACGCCCATGTTCCCAGACACCTTGACGTGATTAAATGTGGTAGTTTGGGCACGCCCATGTTCCCAGACACCTTGACGTGGTTAAATGTGGTAGTTTGGGCACGCCCATGTTCCCAGACACCTTGACGTGGTTAAATGTGGTAGTTTGGGCACGCCCATGTTCCCAGACACCTTGACGTGGTTAAATGTGGTAGTTTGGGCACGCCCATGTTCCCAGACACCTTGACGTGGTTAAATGTGGTAGTTTGGGCTTTTAGTTTTGCGTGAATGCTGCGATCTATCCACAGTTTGGTTAAGTTCTAGTCATCACAGTGGGAACAACATCCTCTATGCACTTCCTGATTAACCCAGTCACCATGGGAACAACATCCTCTATGCACTTCCTGATTAACCCAGTCACCATGGGAACAACATCCTCTATGCACTTCCTGATTAACCCAGTCACCATGGGAACAACATCCTCTATGCACTTTCTGATAAACCCAGTCACCATGGGAACAACATCCTCTATGCACTTTCTGATAAACCCAGTCACCATGGGAACAACATCCTCTATGCACTTCCTGATAAACCCAGTCACCATGGGAACAACATCCTCTATGCACTTCCTGATAAACCCAGTCACCATGGGAACAACATCCTCTATGCACTTCCTGATAAACCCAGTCACCATGGGAACAACATCCTCTATGCACTTCCTGATAAACCCAGTCACCATGGGAACAACATCCTCTATGCACTTCCTGATAAACCCAGTCACTGAGACAGTGTATACATCAATATTATTCTCAGAGGCAACCCGGAACACTTCCCAGCCCGCTTGATCAATACAATCTTTGAAGCATAGATTCCGATTGGTCAGACCAACATTGAACAGTGATCACCACAAATGGAGGCGTGATCTGATTTGCCGAAGAGAGGGCGGGGGAGGGCCTTGTAGCCGGGGAGTAGCAATGGTTGAGAGTACTCGATGCCGTACGCCTGGTCTTCTCTCCGAAGCAGTAGAACTGAGAGGACAAAAGCATGATCGTTTAATTTAGCCTGGTGAAAAAGGGGTTTGCATTTTCCAGACAGGCGATGTGTCTTGACGCCCGTGTCTGTCTCAAAGCCCCCTCAGCTCAGGGTTTTATTCTGACAGGCACAGAAAGGGACAGCTTATGAGGCCATGGCCCTCGTGTGACAGAGCCAATCCCTGATGGAGTTATGAGGGTGATTTAAAAGAGGAGAGAATAATGATAGAAAATATATTAACTTTTTAGAAGAAAGGAGAAGAGAGTCTCGGCAATCTCCTTCTTCAGTTTGAATGGGGTATGTAGTAATGTATGGCAGTATCTGTGGGAAGTAGGGCTGAGGTGAAGGTGTCTCCATGAAGGGGAATGTACAGCAGTATCTGTGGGAAGTAGGACTGAGGTGAAGGTGTCTCCACGAAGGGGGATGTATGGCAGTATCTGTGGGAAGTAGGACTGAGGTGAAGGTGTCTCCACGAAGGGCGATGTATGGCAGTATCTGTGGGAAGTAGGGGCGTATCTGTGGGAAGTAGGGGCGTATCTGTGGGAAGTAGGGGAGTATCTGTGGGAAGTAGGGGAGTATCTGTGGGAAAGTAGGGGAGTATCTGTGGGAAGTAGGGGAGTATCTGTGGGAAGTAGGGGAGTATCTGTGGGAAGTAGGGGAGTATCTGTGGGAAGTAGGGGAGTATCTGTGGGAAGTAGGGGAGTATCTGTGGGAAGTAGGGGAGTAATCTGTGGGAAGTAGGGGAGTATCTGTGGGAAGTAGGGGAGTATCTGTGGGAAGTAGAGGAGTATCTGTGGGAAGTAGGGGAGTATCTGTGGGAAGTAGGGGAGTATCTGTGGGAAGTAGGGGAGTATCTGTGGGAAGTAGGGGAGTATCTGTGGGAAGTGGGGGAGTATCTGTGGGAAGTAGGGGAGTATCTGTGGGATGTAGGGGAGTATCTGTGGGAAGTAGGGGAGTGTCTGTGGGAAGTAGGGGAGAATCTGTGGGAAGTAGGGGAGTATCTGTGGGAAGTAGGGGAGTATCTGTGGGAAGTAGGGGAGTATCTGTGGGAAGTAGGGGAGTATCTGTGGGAAGTAGGGAAGTATCTGTGGGAAGTAGGGGAGTATCTGTGGGAAGTGGGGGAGTATCTGTGGGAAGTGGGGGAGTATCTGTGGGAAGTAGGGGAGTATCTGTGGGAAGTGGGGGAGTATCTGTGGGAAGTAGGGGAGTATCTGTGGGAAGTAGGGGAGTATCTGTGGGAAGTAGGGGAGTATCTGTGGGAAGTAGGGGAGTATCTGTGGGAAGTAGGGGAGTATCTGTGGGAAGTAGGGGAGTATCTGTAGGAAGTAGGGGAGTATCTGTGGGAAGTAGGGGTGAGACGATACTCGTTAGTATGTTGGCAAGAAAACAAAACATGAAGCAGATTTAACTTCTTTAGGAAAACAGCACTACTCGTTAGCCAGACGGTATCAGAATGAACAGTCTATGGCTCTGGTGGCTGGAATCTTTAACAATTATTCGGGCCTTCCTCTGACACCTCCTGACATCACCTGATACCCGGCTAACGGTACTGGCGCAACGGTTGTTGCACCAACAGGCAGCCATAAGACTGCTAAATAGTAATTTAACGGTACCCACACTATCTGCACTGACAATCTTTCACAGACTCCACACACACTCACTAGACTATATACACACTGTATACACACTCACTAGACTATATATACACACTGTATATAGCTCCACATTGATCTGGTACTTCCTGTATATAGCTCCACATTGATCTGGTACTCCCTGTATATAGCTCCACATTGATCTGGTACTTCCTGTATATAGCTCCACATTGATCTGGTACTTCCTGTATATAGCTCCACATTGATCTGGTACTCCCTGTATATAGCTCCATGTTGAACTGGTACTTCCTGTATATAGCTCCACATTGAACTGGTACTTCCTGTATATAGCTCCACATTGATCTGGTACTGGTACTTCCTGTATATAGCTCCACATTGATCTGGTACTTCCTGTATATAGCTCCACATTGATCTGGTACTGGTACTTCCTGTATATAGCTCCACATTGATCTGGTACTGGTACTTCCTGTATATAGCTCCACATTGATCTGGTACTTCCTGTATATAGCTCCACATTGATCTGGTACTGGTACTTCCTGTATATAGCTCCACATTGATCTGGTACTTCCTGTATATAGCTCCACATTGATCTGGTACTGGTACTTCCTGTATATAGCTCCACATGATCTGGTACTTCCTTTATATAGCTCCACATTGATCTGGTACTTCCTGTATATAGCTCCACATTGATCTGGTACTGGTACTTCCTGTATATAGCTCCACATTGATCTGGTACTGGTACTTCCTGTATATAGCTCCACATTGATCTGGTACTGGTACTTCCTGTATATAGCTCCACATTGATCTGGTACTTCCTGTATATAGCTCCACATTGATCTGGTACTTCCTGTATATAGCTCCACATTGATCTGGTACTGGTACTTCCTGTATATAGCTCCACATTGATCTGGTACTGGTACTTCCTGTATATAGCTCCACATTGATCTGGTACTGGTACTTCCTGTATATTGCTCCACATATAGCTCCACATTGATCTGGTACTGGTACTTCCTGTATATAGCTCCACATTGATCTGGTACTTCCTGTATATAGCTCCACATTGATCTGGTACTTCCTGTATATAGCTCCACATTGATCTGGTACTGGTACTTCCTGTATATAGCTCCACATTGATCTGGTACTTCCTGTATATAGCTCCACATTGATCTGGTACTTCCTGTATATAGCTCCACATTGATCTGGTACTTCCTGTATATAGCTCCACATTGATCTGGTACTTCCTGTATATAGCTCCACATTGATCTGGTACTGGTACTTCCTGTATATAGCTCCACATTGATCTGGTACTTCCTGTATATAGCTCCACATTGATCTGGTACTGGTACTTCCTGTATATAGCTCCACATTGATCTGGTACTTCCTGTATATAGCTCCACATTGATCTGGTACTTCCTGTATATAGCTCCACATTGATCTGGTACTTCCTGTATATAGCTCCACATTGATCTGGTACTTCCTGTATATAGCTCCACATTGATCTGGTACTGGTACTTCCTGTATATAGCTCCACATTGATCTGGTACTTCCTGTATATAGCTCCACATTGATCTGGTACTTCCTGTATATAGCTCCACATTGATCTGGTACTTCCTGTATATAGCTCCACATTGATCTGGTACTGGTACTTCCTGTATATAGCTCCACATTGATCTGGTACTTCCTGTATATAGCTCCACATTGATCTGGTACTTCCTGTATATAGCTCCACATTGATCTGGTACTTCCTGTATATAGCTCCACATTGATCTGGTACTGGTACTTCCTGTATATAGCTCCACATTGATCTGGTACTTCCTGTATATAGCTCCACATTGATCTGGTACTGGTACTTCCTGTATATAGCTCCACATTGATCTGGTACTTCCTGTATATAGCTCCACATTGATCTGGTACTCCCTGTATATAGCTCCACATTGATCTGGTACTTCCTGTATATAGCTCCACATTGATCTGGTACTGGTACTTCCTGTATATAGCTCCACATTGATCTGGTACTCCCTGTATATAGCTCCACATTGATCTGGTACTGGTACTTCCTGTATATAGCTCCACATTGATCTGGTACTGGTACTTCCTGTATATAGCTCCACATTGATCTGGTACTTCCTGTATATAGCTCCACATTGATCTGGTACTTCCTGTATATAGCTCCACATTGATCTGGTCCTCTTGGTTTACTATTTGTTTTTAAACTCTGCATTGTTGGGAAGGGTTCCTAAGCATTTCACAGTGAAGTCTACACCTGTTATTGTCGGTGACAAATTGGTTGGTTTTGATTTTTAGCAGCTTTGGGATATTTTTGTCGTCAGATTGATCACCTTAATTACAGTTTTCCCCTCGCTTCCCTTCCTGTCTCTGTTTTATATTCACTCTCAGTAGAAATCTAAGTGGCCTGATGACATCTGCCTCATCCCTCATTCTCCCTTTTGTCTCTTTCCTTCTCTCCTTTCCTTCCCCCCCTCTCCTTCTCTCCTATTCCTCTCTCCTATCCCTCTCACCTATTCCTCTCTCCTATCCCTCTCACCTATCCTTCTCTCCTATCCTTTTCTCCTATCCTTCTCTCCTTTCCTTTCCTTATCTCCTTTCCTTATCTCCTATCCTTCTCTCCTTTCCTTATTTCCTTTCCTTCTCTCCTATTCCTCTCTCCTATCCATCTCTCCCTCTATCCTTCTCTCCTATCCATCTCTCCTTTTCTTTACTTCTCTCCTTTGCTTCTCTCCTATCCTTCTCTCCTATCCCTCTCACCTATCCTTCTGTCCTTTCCTTATCTCAAATCAAATTTATCAAATCAAATGTATTTATATAGCCCTTCGTACATCAGCTGATATCTCAAAGTGCTGTACAGAAACCCAGCCTAAAACCCCAAACAGCAAACAATGCAGGTGTAGAAGCACCTAGAAGGATCTGTATATGCTGTATATGACCAAGTGAAAACTATTTTCCAAGCCACACCGCTACACAGCCTATATCGTTGTCATCATATTAGCTAAAGTAACGTCCTAGTCAACATACAGTTGAGGTCGGAAGTTTACATACACTTAGCTTGGAGTCATTAGAACACATTTTTCAACCACTCCACAAATGGACAATGACCCCAAGCATACTTCCAAAGTTGTGGCAAAATGGCTTAATGACAACAAGGTCAAGGTATTGGAGTGGCCATCACAAAGCCCTGACCTCAATCCTATAGAAATTGTGTGGGCAGAACTGACAAAGTGTGTGCGAGCAAGGAGGCCTACAAACCTAACTCAGTTACACCAGCTCTGTCAGGAGGAATGGCCCAAAATTAACCCAACATATTGTGGGAAGGTTGTTAAAGGCTAC
>NC_034187.2:87012624-87060124 GCF_002021735.2 Oncorhynchus kisutch
CAAGAGAGAGGGAAGGGAGAAAGGTATTTATGGGGGGGGGGGGGGGTCATAAACCTTACCCACAGGCCAACATCATGACACTACATATACATATATGGAAATGTGTCTGCATGTGTACAGTATGTAATCTATGTTCAAGTGTGTGTGTGTGTGTGTGTGTGTGCTCCTACTTGTAAACACACACACACATCAGCTCTTCTTAATGTGCTACTAATTTGACCCCTTCCCCTCTTCCTCCCTCTATCCTTTAGTTGTGAACTGCACAGAGCCAGGTCATGTGGAGGACAGCGTCAGACAGGTGACGTCTGAAGGCCCTGGTCGTTACAGCTTCCAGACCGCTGTGTCCTACCGCTGTAACCCTGGTTACTACCTACTGGGAACCAGCACTCTGTCCTGCCAGGGAGACGGCACCTGGGATAGAACACTGCCCAAGTGTCTGTGTGAGTACCAGACACACACATCATGGGATATTAACACACACACACACACCATGGGATATTAACACACACACACACACCATGGGATATTAACACACACACACACCATTAACACACACACACCATGGGATATTAACACACACCATGGGATATTAGCACACACACACACCATGGGATATTAACACACACACACCATTAACACACACACACCATGGGATATTAACACAGGCCAACCAGGTATATTTACTAGGCTTGTTCAAGAGGTACAGGCCAACCAGGTATATTTACTAGGCCTGTTCAAGAGGTACAGGCCAACCAGGTATATTTACTAGGCCTGTTCAGGAAGTACAGGCCAACCAGGTATATTTACTCGGCTTGTTCAGGAAGTACAGGCCAAGCAGGTATATTTACTCGGCTTGTTCAAGAGGTACAGGCCAACCAGGTAAATTTACTCGGCTTGCTCAGGAAGTACAGGCCAACCAGGTATATTTACTAGGCCTGTTCAGGAAGTACAGGCCAACCAGGTATATTTACTAGGCCTGTTCAGGAAGTACAGGCCAACCAAGTATATTTACTCGGCTTGTTCAGGAAGTACAGGCCAACCAGGTATATTTACTAGGCCTGTTGAGGAAGTACAGGCCAACCAGGTATATTTACTAGGCTTGTTCAGGAAGTACAGGCCAACCAGGTATATTTACTCGGCTTGTTCAGGAAGTACAGGCCAGCCAGGTATATTTACTCGGCTTGTTCAAGAGGTACAGGCCAACCAGGTATATTTACTAGGCCTGTTCAGGAAGTACAGGCCAACCAGGTATATTTACTAGGCCTGTTCAGGAAGTACAGGCCAACCAGGTATATTTACTCGGCTTGTTCAGGAAGTACAGGCCAACCAGGTATATTTACTTGGCTTGTTCAGGAAGTACAGGCCAACCAGGTATATTTACTAGGCTTGTTCAGGAAGTACAGGCCAACCAGGTATATTTACTAGGCCTGTTCAGGAAGTACAGGCCAACCAGGTATATTTACTAGGCCTGTTCAGGAAGTACAGGCCAACCAGGTATATTTACTAGGCCTGTTCAGGAAGTACAGGCCAACCAGGTATATTTACTAGGCTTGTTCAGGTTCTTTCTATGCTTTCTTCTGATCGTTCCATTTCTCTCCTCTCCTGTGATTGGTTAGTGGTGTTGTGCGACCGTCCCAGCATGCCCCCGTACGCCCAGATCTCCGGTGACCGTCGGACGGTGGGTTCGGTGATTCGGTTCAGCTGTATTGGACAGAGGACGGTGATCGGTAACACAACACGCACGTGTCAGCTGAGTGGACAGTGGAGCGGCTCGTTACCACACTGCTCTGGTACGGAACACACACACCACACCACACACACCACACCACACACACCACACCACACACACCACACCACACACACCACACCACACACACCACACCACACACACCACACCACACACACACCACACCACACCACACACACCACAGCACACACACCACACACAACACCACACCACACACACCACACACACCACACACACCACACACCACACGCACCACACCACACACACACCCCACTACACACACACCACACCACACACACACCACACACCACACACCACACACCACCACACCACACACCACACAGTATGGGAGGCTGAAGTGTCTGGAATGGGAGCTGATCTGTAACTAGTTACAGTAGCTCTGATAGTAATACCTGAATATAGGAGAGGATAGATCAAGTGACGATCACAGTGCTCCTCTTGGGAATCTGAGGTGTCCTCCTCATTTACCTTGACATTACAGCCCTTTTGAAGTCTGGACTTTGATCTTGTGGTAAAACACATGAATAAAGAGCCTATAAAACGTCTTGTTAGAGCCGTGAGCTCAGTGCAGGGTTAGTGACAGAGCTATCTACCTCTCAGCTCTCAGAGCTGTCTACCTGGGGAGATGTGTGGTCCTCAGAGCTGTCTATATGAGATGTGTGGGTCTCAGAGTTGTCTATATGAGGAGATGTGTGGTCCTCAGAGCTGTCTATATGAGGAGATGTGTGGTCCTCAGAGCTGTCTATCTGAGGAGATGTGTGGTCCTCAGAGCTGTCTATATGAGGAGATGTGTGGGTCTCAGAGCTGTCTATCTAAGGAGACGTGTGGGCCTCAGAGCTGTCTATATGAGACGTGTGGGTCTCAGAGCTGTCTATAGGAGATGTGTGGGTCTCAGAGCTGTCTATACGAGGAGATGTGTGGGCCTCAGAGCTGTCTATATGAGATGTGTGGGCCTCAGAGCTGTCTATATGAGATGTGTGGTCCTCAGAGCTGTCTATATGAGATGTGTGGGCCTCAGATCTGTCTATGTGAGGAGATGTGTGGGTCTCAGAGCTGTCTATATGAGATGTGTGGGCCTCAGAGCTGTCTATATGAGATGTGTGGTCCTCAGAGCTGTCTATATGAGATGTGTGGGTCTCAGAGCTGTCTATAGGAGATGTGTGGGTCTCAGAGCTGTCTATATGAGGAGATGTGTGGTCCTCAGAGCTGTCTATATGAGGAGATGTGTGGGTCTCAGAGCTGTCTATATGAGATGTGTGGTCCTCAGAGCTGTCTATATGAGGAGATGTCTCACACACAAACGCACGCACAAACACACACACACACACACACACACACACACACACACACACACACACACACACACACACACACACACACACGTTAGAAAGCATTGTTCCTTTTCATGAAGACATTCCCCCTGTCCCTTTGCCTTCCTCTCGCTCTCTCCAGTGAAATCCGGCCTGACAGTTTTATGTCATTGATATAATTCACGGCATTCATATATCCTGTAGATTGCTGGCTTTCTCTTCTTGGACCATAAAACATATTAAACATTTTTTTAAAACACCTCTTTCTGAGGTAAACACACACACACAAACACCTCTTTCTGAGGTAAACACACACACACACCTCTTTCTGAGGTAAACACACACACACACACCTCTTTCTGAGGTAAACACACACACACAAACACCTCTTTCTGAGGTAAACACACACACACAAACACCTCTTTCTGAGGTAAACACACACACACAAACACCTCTTTCTGAGGTAAACACACACACACAAACACCTCTTTCTGAGGTAAACACACACACACAAACACCTCTTTCTGAGGTAAACACACACACACACACCTCTTTCTGAGGTAAACACACACACACAAACACCTCTTTCTGAGGGTAAACACACACGCACACCTCTTTCTGAGGTAAACACACACACACAAACACCTCTTTCTGAGGTAAACACACACACACAAACACCTCTTTCTGAGGTAAACACACACACACAAACACCTCTTTCTGAGGTAAACACCACACACACAAACACCTCTTTCTGAGGTAAACACACACACACAAACACCTCTTTCTGAGGTAAACACACACACACAAACACCTCTTTCTGAGGTAACACACACACACACACACCTCTTTCTGAGGTAAACACACACACACAAACACCTCTTTCTGAGGTAAACACACACACACACACACCTCTTTCTGAGGTAAACACACACACACACACACAAACACACACAAACACCTCTTCCTGAGGTAAACACACACACAAACACCTCTTTCTGAGGTAAACACACACACACACACAAACACCTCTTTCTGAGGTAAAAAAACACTAAATTCCTATTGACTTGGGCCTCTGGGAAACACATTGAAGTATATAGAGAACATAAATGCTGTTAATCTGGTTTAACCTTTCACTGCATTGGGCTAAATCAGGGTCACACAGAGTGTTGCTGGGTATTCTTAAACAAATCTACTTTGAAACTAAAGTATCCACCTCACACATATGGCTATGGGCTTAAACAAAGAAGACACCTGTACCATGTCAGATGTAGACCACCTGTACCATGTCAGATATAGACCACCTGTACCATGTCAGATATAGACCACCTGTACCATGTCAGATATAGACCACCACCTGTACCATGTCAGATATAGACCACCACCTGTACCATGTCAGATATAGACCACATGTACCATGTCAGATATAGACCACCTGTACCATGTCAGATATAGACCACCCACCTGTACCATGTCAGATATAGACCACCTGTACCATGTCGGATATAGACCACCACATGTACCATGTCAGATATAGACCACCTGTACCATGTCAGATATAGACCACCTGTACCATGTCAGATATAGACCACCACATGTACCATGTCAGATATAGACCACCACCTGTACCATGTCAGATATAGACCACCACCTGTACCATGTCAGATATAGACCAACACCTGTACCATGTCAGATATAGACCACCACCTGTACCATGTCAGATATAGACCACCACCTGTACCATGTCAGATATAGACCACCACCTGTACAATGTCAGATATAGAACCACCACCTGTACCATGTCAGATATAGACCCCCTGTACCATGTCAGATATAGACCCCCTGTACCATGTCAGATATAGACCACCTGTACCATGTCAGATATAGACCACCTGTACCATGTCAGATATAGACCACCACCTGTACCATGTCAGATATAGACCACCTGCACCATGTCAGATATAGACCACCTGTGCCATGTCAGATATAGACCACCACCTGTACCATGTCAGATATAGACCACCTGTACCATGTCAGATATAGACCAACCTGTACACGTCAGATATAGACCAACACCTGTACCACGTCAGATATAGACCACCTGTACCACGTCAGATATAGACCACCTGTACCATGCCAGATATAGACCACCTGTACCATGTCAGATATAGACCACCTGTACCATGTCAGATATAGACCACCTGTACCATGTCAGATATAGACCACCTGTACCATGTCAGATACAGACTACCTGTACCATGTCAGATATAGATCACCTGTACCAATGTCAGATATAGACCACCTGTAACACGTCAGATATAGACCACCACCTGTACCATGTCAGATATAGACCACCTGTACCATGTCAGATATAGACCACCACATGTACCATGTCAGATATAGACCACCACCTGCACCATGTCAGATATAGACCACCTGTGCCATGTCAGATATAGACCACCACCTGCACCATGTCAGATATAGACCAACCTGTACCATGTCAGATATAGACCACCTGTATCATGTCAGATATAGACCACCTGTACCATGTCAGATATAGACCACCTGTACCACGTCAGATATAGACCAACACCTGTACCATGTCAGATATAGACCACCGCACCACGTCAGATATCGACCACCTGTACCACGTCAGATATAGACCACCCTGTACCACGTCAGATATAGACCACCTGTACCATGTAAGATATAGACCACCTGTACCATGTCAGATATAGACTACCTGTACCATGTCAGATATAGATCACCTATACCATGTCATATAGACCACGTGTACCATGTCAGATATAGACCACCTGTAACACGTCAGATATAGACCACCTGTACCATGTCAGATATAGACAACCTGTACCATGTCAGATATAGACCACCACATGTACCATGTCAGATATAGACCACCTGTACATGTCAGATATAGACCACCACCTGTACCATGTCAGATATAGACCACCTGGACAATGTCAGATATAGACCACCATCTGTACCATGTCAGATATAGACCACCTGTACCATGTCAGATATAGACCACCTGTACCATGTCAGATATAGACCACCCGTACCATGTCAGATATAGACCACCTGCACAACGTCAGATATAGACCACCTGTACCATGTCAGATATATACCACCTGTACAACGTCAGATATAGACCACCTGTACCATGTCAGATATAGACCACCACCTGTACCATGTCGGATATAGACCACCTCTACCTTTTCCGATATAGACCACCTGTGCCATGTCAGATAATAGACCACCACCTGTACCATGTCAGATATAGACCACCTGTACCATGTCAGATATAGACCACCTGTATCATGTCAGATATAGACCACCTGTACCATGTCAGATATAGACCACCTGTACCACGTCAGATATAGACCAACACCTGTACCATGTCAGATATAGACCACCTGTACCACGTCAGATATAGACCACCTGTACCATGTCAGCTATAGACCACCTGTACCATGTCAGATATAGACCACCTGTACCATGTCAGATACAGACTACCTGTACCATGTCAGATATAGATCACCTGTACCATGTCAGATATAGACCACCTGTAACACGTCAGATATAGACCACCACCTGTACCATGTCAGATATAGACCACCTGTACCATGTCAGATATAGACCACCACCTGTACCATGTCAGATATAGACCACCTGCACCATGTCAGATATAGACCACCTGTGCCATGTCAGATATAGACCACCACCTGCACCATGTCAGATATAGACCACCTGTACCATGTCAGATATAGACCACTTGTATCATGTCAGATATAGACCACCTGTACCATGTCAGATATAGACCACCTGTACCATGTCAGATATAGACCACCTGTACCACGTCAGATATAGACCACCTGTACCATGTCAGATATAGACCACCTGTACCATGTCAGATATAGACTACCTGTACCATGTCAGATATAGATCACCTGTACCATGTCAGATATAGACCACGTGTACCATGTCAGATATAGACCACCTGTAACACGTCAGATATAGACCACCACCTGTACCACATCAGATATAGACCACCTGTACCATGTCAGATATAGACCACCACCTGTACCATGTCAGATATAGACCACCTGCACCATGTCAGATATAGACCACCTGTGCCATGTCAGATATAGACCACCTGTACCATGTCAGATATAGACAACCTGTACCATGTCAGATATAGACCACCACATGTACCATGTCAGATATAGACCACCTGTACCATGTCAGATATAGACCACCACCTGTACCATGTCAGATATAGACCACCTGTACAATGTCAGATATAGACCACCACCTGTACCATGTCAGATATAGACCACCTGTACCATGTCAGATATAGACCACCCGTACCATGTCAGATATAGACCACCTGCACAACGTCAGATATAGACCACCTGTACCATGTCAGATATATACCACCTGTACAACGTCAGATATAGACCACCTGTACCATTTCAGATATAGACCACCTGTACCATGTCAGACATAGACCACCTGTACCATGCCAGATATAGACCACCTGTACCATGTCAGATATAGACCACATGTACCATGTCAGATATAGACCCACACCTGTACCATGTCAGATATAGACCACCACCTGTACCATGTCAGATATAGACCACCTGTACCATATCAGATATAGACCACCTGTACCATGTCAGATATAGACCACCTGTACCATGTCAGATATAGACCACCTGTACCACGTCAGATATAGACCACCTGTACCACGTCAGATATAGACCACCTGTACCATGTCAGATATAGACCACCTGTACCATGTCAGATATAGACCACCTGTACCATGTCAGATATAGATCACCTGTACCATGTCAGATATAGACCACCTGTACCATGTCAGATATAGACCACCTGTAACACGTCAGATATAGACCACCTGTACCATGTCAGATATAGACCACCTGTACCATGTCAGATATAGACCACCTGTACCATGTCAGATATAGACCACCTGTACCATGTCAGATATAGACCACCTGTACCATGTCAGATATAGACCACCTGTACCATGTCAGATATAGACCACCTGTACCATGTCAGATATAGACCACCTGTACCATGTCAGATATAGACCACCTGTACCATGTCAGATATAGACCACCTGTACCATGTCAGATATAGACCACCTGTACCATGTCAGATATAGACCACCTGTACCATGTCAGATATAGACCACCTGTAACATGTCAGATATAGACCACCTGTACCATGTCAGATATAGACCACCTGTACCATGTCAGATATAGACCACCTGTACCATGTCAGATATAGACCACCTGTACCATGTCAGATATAGACCACCTGTACCATGTCAGATATAGACCACCTGTACCATGTCAGATATAGACCACCTGTACCATGTCAGATATAGACCACCTGTACCATGTCAGATATAGACCACCTGTACCATGTCAGATATAGACCACCTGTACCATGTCAGATATAGACCACCTGTACCATGTCAGATATAGACCACCTGTACCATGTCAGATATAGACCACCTGTACCATGTCAGATATAGACCACCACCTGTACCATGTCAGATATAGACCACCTGTACCATGTCAGATATAGACCACCTGTACCATGTCAGATATAGACCACCTGTACCATGTCAGATATAGACCACCTGTACCATGTCAGATATAGACCACCTGTACCATGTCAGATATAGACCACCTGTACCATGTCAGATATAGACCACCTGTACCATGTCAGATATAGACCACCTGTACCATGTCAGATATAGACCACCTGTACCATGTCAGATATAGACCACCACCTGTACCATGTCAGATATAGACCACCTGTACCATGTCAGATATAGACCACCTGTACCATGTCAGATATAGACCACCTGTACCATGTCAGATATAGACCACCTGTACCATGTCAGATATAGACCACCTGTACCATGTCAGATATAGACCACCTGTACCATGTCAGATATAGACCACCTGTACCATGTCAGATATAGACCACCTGTACCATGTCAGATATAGACCACCTGTACCATGTCAGATATAGACCACCTGTACCATGTCAGATATAGACCACCTGTACCATGTCAGATATAGACCACCTGTACCATGTCAGATATAGACCACCTGTACCATGTCAGATATAGACCACCTGTACCATGTCAGATATAGACCACCTGTACCATGTCAGATATAGACCACCTGTACCATGTCAGATATAGACCACCTGTACCATGTCAGATATAGACCACCTGTACCATGTCAGATATAGACCACCTGTACCATGTCAGATATAGACCACCTGTACCATGTCAGATAGAGACCACCTGTACCATGTCAGATATAGACCACCTGTACCATGTCAGATATAGACCACCTGTACCATGTCAGATATAGACCACCTGTACCATGTCAGATATAGACCACCTGTACCATGTCAGATATAGACCACCTGTACCATGTCAGATATAGACCACCTGTACCATGTCAGATATAGACCACCTGTACCATGTCAGATATAGACCACCTGTACCATGTCAGATATAGACCACCTGTACCATGTCAGATATAGACCACCTGTACCATGTCAGATATAGACCACCTGTACCATGTCAGATATAGACCACCTGTACCATGTCAGATATAGACCACCTGTACCATGTCAGATATAGACCACCACCTGTACCATGTCAGATATAGACCACCTGTACCATGTCAGATATAGACCACCTGTACCATGTCAGATATAGACCACCTGTACCATGTCAGATATAGACCACCTGTACCATGTCAGATATAGACCACCTGTACCATGTCAGATATAGACCACCACCTGTACCATGTCAGATATAGACCACCTGTACCATGTCAGATATAGACCACCTGTACCATGTCAGATATAGACCACCTGTACCATGTCAGATATAGACCACCACCTGTACCATGTCAGATATAGACCACCTGTACCATGTCAGATATAGACCACCACCTGTACCATGTCAGATATAGACCACCTGTACCATGTCAGATATAGACCACCACCTGTACCATGTCAGATATAGACCACCTGTACCATGTCAGATATAGACCACCTGTACCATGTCAGATATAGACCACCTGTACCATGTCAGATATAGACCACCTGTACCATGTCAGATATAGACCACCACCTGTACCATGTCAGATATAGACCACCTGTACCATGTCAGATATAGACCACCTGTACCATGTCAGATATAGACCACCTGTACCATGTCAGATATAGACCACCACCTGTACCATGTCAGATATAGACCACCTGTACCATGTCAGATATAGACCACCTGTACCATGTCAGATATAGACCACCTGTACCATGTCAGATATAGACCACCTGTACCATGTCAGATATAGACCACCTGTACCATGTCAGATATAGACCACCTGTACCATGTCAGATATAGACCACCTGTACCATGTCAGATATAGACCACCACCTGTACCATGTCAGATATAGACCACCTGTACCATGTCAGATATAGACCACCTGTACCATGTCAGATATAGACCACCTGTACCATGTCAGATATAGACCACCTGTACCATGTCAGATATAGACCACCACCTGTACCATGTCAGATATAGACCACCTGTACCATGTCAGATATAGACCACCTGTACCATGTCAGATATAGACCACCTGTACCATGTCAGATATAGACCACCTGTACCATGTCAGATATAGACCACCTGTACCATGTCAGATATAGACCACCTGTACCATGTCAGATATAGACCACCTGTACCATGTCAGATATAGACCACCTGTACCATGTCAGATATAGACCACCTGTACCATGTCAGATATAGACCACCTGTACCATGTCAGATATAGACCACCTGTACCATGTCAGATATAGACCACCTGTACCATGTCAGATATAGACCACCTGTACCATGTCAGATATAGACCACCACCTGTACCATGTCAGATATAGACCACCTGTACCATGTCAGATATAGACCACCTGTACCATGTCAGATATAGACCACCTGTACCATGTCAGATATAGACCACCACCTGTACCATGTCAGATATAGACCACCTGTACCATGTCAGATATAGACCACCTGTACCATGTCAGATATAGACCACCTGTACCATGTCAGATATAGACCACCTGTACCATGTCAGATATAGACCACCTGTACCATGTCAGATATAGACCACCACTGTACCATGTCAGATATAGACCACCACCTGTACCATGTCAGATATAGACCACCACCTGTACCATGTCAGATATAGACCACCTGTACCATGTCAGATATAGACCACCTGTACCATGTCAGATATAGACCACCTGTACCATGTCAGATATAGACCACCTGTACCATGTCAGATATAGACCACCTGTACCATGTCAGATATAGACCACCACTGTACCATGTCAGATATAGACCACCACCTGTACCATGTCAGATATAGACCACCACCTGTACCATGTCAGATATAGACCACCTGTACCATGTCAGATATAGACCACCTGTACCATGTCAGATATAGACCACCTGTACCATGTCAGATATAGACCACCACCTGTACCATGTCAGATATAGACCACCTGTACCATGTCAGATATAGACCACCACCTGTACCATGTCAGATATAGACCACCTGTACCATGTCAGATATAGACCACCTGTACCATGTCAGATATAGACCACCTGTACCATGTCAGATATAGACCACCTGTACCATGTCAGATATAGACCACCTGTACCATGTCAGATATAGACCACCTGTACCATGTCAGATATAGACCACCTGTACCATGTCAGATATAGACCACCTGTACCATGTCAGATATAGACCACCACCTGTACCATGTCAGATATAGACCACCTGTACCATGTCAGATATAGACCACCTGTACCATGTCAGATATAGACCACCTGTACCATGTCAGATATAGACCACCTGTACCATGTCAGATATAGACCACCTGTACCATGTCAGATATAGACCACCTGTACCATGTCAGATATAGACCACCACCTGTACCATGTCAGATATAGACCACCTGTACCATGTCAGATATAGACCACCACCTGTACCATGTCAGATATAGACCACCTGTACCATGTCAGATATAGACCACCACCTGTACCATGTCAGATATAGACCACCTGTACCATGTCAGATATAGACCACCTGTACCATGTCAGATATAGACCACCTGTACCATGTCAGATATAGACCACCACCTGTACCATGTCAGATATAGACCACCACCCACTGTACCATGTCAGATATAGACCACCTGTACCATGTCAGATATAGACCACCTGTACCATGTCAGATATAGACCACCTGTACCATGTCAGATATAGACCACCTGTACCATGTCAGATATAGACCACCTGTACCATGTCAGATATAGACCACCTGTACCATGTCAGATATAGACCACCTGTACCATGTCAGATATAGACCACCTGTACCATGTCAGATATAGACCACCTGTACCATGTCAGATATAGACCACCTGTACCATGTCAGATATAGACCACCTGTACCATGTCAGATATAGACCACCTGTACCATGTCAGATATAGACCACCTGTACCATGTCAGATATAGACCACCTGTACCATGTCAGATATAGACCACCTGTACCATGTCAGATATAGACCACCTGTACCATGTCAGATATAGACCACCTGTACCATGTCAGATATAGACCACCTGTACCATGTCAGATATAGACCACCTGTACCATGTCAGATATAGACCACCTGTACCATGTCAGATATAGACCACCTGTACCATGTCAGATATAGACCACCTGTACCATGTCAGATATAGACCACCTGTACCATGTCAGATATAGACCCACACCTGTACCATGTCAGATATAGACCACCACCTGTACCATGTCAGATATAGACCACCTGTACCATGTCAGATATAGACCACCTGTACCATGTCAGATATAGACCACCTGTACCATGTCAGATATAGACCACCTGTACCATGTCAGATATAGACCACCTGTACCATGTCAGATATAGACCACCACCTGTACCATGTCAGATATAGACCACCTGTACCATGTCAGATATAGACCACCTGTACCATGTCAGATATAGACCACCTGTACCATGTCAGATATAGACCACCACCTGTACCATGTCAGATATAGACCACCTGTACCATGTCAGATATAGACCACCTGTACCATGTCAGATATAGACCACCTGTACCATGTCAGATATAGACCACCTGTACCATGTCAGATATAGACCACCTGTACCATGTCAGATATAGACCACCTGTACCATGTCAGATATAGACCACCACCTGTACCATGTCAGATATAGACCACCTGTACCATGTCAGATATAGACCACCAGATACCATGTCAGATATAGACCACCTGTACCATGTCAGATATAGACCACCTGTACCATGTCAGATATAGACCACCTGTACCATGTCAGATATAGACCACCTGTACCATGTCAGATATAGACCACCTGTACCATGTCAGATATAGACCACCTGTACCATGTCAGATATAGACCACCACTGTACCACGACAGATATAGACCACCACCTGTACCATGTCAGATATAGACCACCACCTGTACCATGTCAGATATAGACCACCTGTACCATGTCAGATATAGACCACCTGTACCATGTCAGATATAGACCACCTGTACCATGTCAGATATAGACCACCACCTGTACCATGTCAGATATAGACCACCACCTGTACCATGTCAGATATAGACCACCACCTGTACCATGTCAGATATAGACCACCTGTACCATGTCAGATATAGACCACCTGTACCATGTCAGATATAGACCACCTGTACCATGTCAGATATAGACCACCTGTACCATGTCAGATATAGACCACCTGTACCATGTCAGATATAGACCACCTGTACCATGTCAGATATAGACCACCTGTACCATGTCAGATATAGACCACCTGTACCATGTCAGATATAGACCACCACCTGTACCATGTCAGATATAGACCACCTGTACCATGTCAGATATAGACCACCTGTACCATGTCAGATATAGACCACCTGTACCATGTCAGATATAGACCACCTGTACCATGTCAGATATAGACCACCTGTACCATGTCAGATATAGACCACCTGTACCATGTCAGATATAGACCACCTGTACCATGTCAGATATAGACCACCACCTGTACCATGTCAGATATAGACCACCTGTACCATGTCAGATATAGACCACCACCTGTACCATGTCAGATATAGACCACCTGTACCATGTCAGATATAGACCACCACCTGTACCATGTCAGATATAGACCACCTGTACCATGTCAGATATAGACCACCTGTACCATGTCAGATATAGACCACCTGTACCATGTCAGATATAGACCACCACCTGTACCATGTCAGATATAGACCACCACATGTACCGTGTCAGATATAGACCACCTGTACCATGTCAGATATAGACCACCTGTACCATGTCAGATATAGACCACCTGTACCATGTCAGATATAGACCACCTGTACCATGTCAGATATAGACCACCTGTACCATGTCAGATATAGACCACCTGTACCATGTCAGATATAGACCACCTGTACCATGTCAGATATAGACCACCACCTGTACCATGTCAGATATAGACCACCTGTACCATGTCAGATATAGACCACCTGTACCATGTCAGATATAGACCACCTGTACCATGTCAGATATAGACCACCTGTACCATGTCAGATATAGACCACCTGTACCATGTCAGATATAGACCACCTGTACCATGTCAGATATAGACCACCTGTACCATGTCAGATATAGACCACCTGTACCATGTCAGATATAGACCACCACCTGTACCATGTCAGATATAGACCACCTGTACCATGTCAGATATAGACCACCTGTACCATGTCAGATATAGACCACCTGTACCATGTCAGATATAGACCACCTGTACCATGTCAGATATAGACCACCTGTACCATGTCAGATATAGACCACCTGTACCATGTCAGATATAGACCACCACCTGTACCATGTCAGATATAGACCACCTGTACCATGTCAGATATAGACCACCACCTGTACCATGTCAGATATAGACCACCTGTACCATGTCAGATATAGACCACCTGTACCATGTCAGATATAGACCACCACCTGTACCATGTCAGATATAGACCACCTGTACCATGTCAGATATAGACCACCTGTACCATGTCAGATATAGACCACCTGTACCATGTCAGATATAGACCACCACCTGTACCATGTCAGATATAGACCACCACTGTACAGTGTCAGATATAGACCACCTGTACCATGTCAGATATAGACCACCTGTACCATGTCAGATATAGACCACCTGTACCATGTCAGATATAGACCACCTGTACCATGTCAGATATAGACCACCTGTACCATGTCAGATATAGACCACCACCTGTACCATGTCAGATATAGACCACCACCTGTACCATGTCAGATATAGACCACCACCTGTACCATGTCAGATATAGACCACCTGTACCATGTCAGATATAGACCACCACATGTACCATGTCAGATATAGACCACCTGTACCATGTCAGATATAGACCACCTGTACCATGTCAGATATAGACCACCTGTACCATGTCAGATATAGACCACCTGTACCATGTCAGATATAGACCACCTGTACCATGTCAGATATAGACCACCACCTGTACCATGTCAGATATAGACCACCTGTACCATGTCAGATATAGACCACCTGTACCATGTCAGATATAGACCACCACCTGTACCATGTCAGATATAGACCACCTGTACCATGTCAGATATAGACCACCTGTACCATGTCAGATATAGACCACCTGTACCATGTCAGATATAGACCACCACCTGTACCATGTCAGATATAGACACCACCTGTACCATGTCAGATATAGACCACCTGTACCATGTCAGATATAGACCACCTGTACCATGTCAGATATAGACCACCACCTGTACCATGTCAGATATAGACCACCTGTACCATGTCAGATATAGACCACCTGTACCATGTCAGATATAGACCACCTGTACCATGTCAGATATAGACCACCACCTGTACCATGTCAGATATAGACCACCACCTGTACCATGTCAGATATAGACCACCTGTACCATGTCAGATATAGACCACCACTGTACCATGTCAGATATAGACCACCTGTACCATGTCAGATATAGACCACCTGTACCATGTCAGATATAGACCACCTGTACCATGTCAGATATAGACCACCTGTACGATGTCAGATATAGACCACCTGTACCATGTCAGATATACACCACCACCTGTACCATGTCAGATATAGACCACAGCCTGTACCATGTCAGATATAGACCACATGTACCATGTCAGATATAGACCACCTGTACCATATCAGATATAGACCACCTGTACCATGTCAGATATAGACCACCACCTGTACCATGCCAGATATCGACCACCTGTACCATGTCAGATATAGACCACCACCTGTACCATGTCAGATATAGACCACCTGTACCACGTCAGATATAGACCACCACCTGTACCATGTCAGATATAGACCACCGGTACCACGTCAGATATAGACCACCTGTACCATGTCAGATATAGACCACCTATACCATGTCAGATATAGACCACCACCTGTACCATGTCAGATATAGACCACCACTGTACCATGTCAGATATAGACCACCTGTACCATGTCAGATATAGACCACCTGTACCATGTCAGATATAGACCACCTGTACCATGTCAGATATAGACCACCTGTACCATGTCAGATATAGACCACCTGTACCATGTCAGATATAGACCACCTGTACCATGTCAGATATAGACCACCACCTGTACCATGTCAGATATAGACCACCTGTACCATGTCAGATATAGACCACCTGTACCATGTCAGATATAGACCACCTGTACCATGTCAGATATAGACCACCTGTACCATGTCAGATATAGACCACCTGTACCATGTCAGATATAGACCACCTGTACCATGTCAGATATAGACCACCTGTACCATGTCAGATATAGACCACCTGTACCATGTCAGATATAGACCACCACCTGTACCATGTCAGATATAGACCACCTGTACCATGTCAGATATAGACCACCTGTACCATGTCAGATATAGACCACCTGTACCATGTCAGATATAGACCACCTGTACCATGTCAGATATAGACCACCTGTACCATGTCAGATATAGACCACCTGTACCATGTCAGATATAGACCACCACCTGTACCATGTCAGATATCGACCACCTGTACCATGTCAGATATAGACCACCACCTGTACCATGTCAGATATAGACCACCTGTACCATGTCAGATATAGACCACCTGTACCATGTCAGATATAGACCACCACCTGTACCATGTCAGATATAGACCACCTGTACCACGTCAGATATAGACCACCTGTACCATGTCAGATATAGACCACCTATACCATGTCAGATATAGACCACCACCTGTACCATGTCAGATATAGACCACCACATGTACAGTGTCAGATATAGACCACCTGTACCATGTCAGATATAGACCACCTGTACCATGTCAGATATAGACCACCTGTACACTGTCAGATATAGACCACCTGTACCATGTCAGATATAGACCACCTGTACCATGTCAGATATAGACCACCTGTACCATGTCAGATATAGACCACCACCTGTACCATGTCAGATATAGACCACCTGTACCATGTCAGATATAGACCACCTGTACCATGTCAGATATAGACCACCTGTACCATGTCAGATATAGACCACCTGTACCATGTCAGATATAGACCACCTGTACCATGTCAGATATAGACCACCTGTACCATGTCAGATATAGACCACCTGTACCATGTCAGATATAGACCACCTGTACCATGTCAGATATAGACCACCACCTGTACCATGTCAGATATAGACCACCTGTACCATGTCAGATATAGACCACCTGTACCATGTCAGATATAGACCACCTGTACCATGTCAGATATAGACCACCTGTACCATGTCAGATATAGACCACCTGTACCATGTCAGATATAGACCACCTGTACCATGTCAGATATAGACCACCTGTACCATGTCAGATATAGACCACCACCTGTACCATGTCAGATATAGACCACCTGTACCATGTCAGATATAGACCACCTGTACCATGTCAGATATAGACCACCACCTGTACCATGTCAGATATAGACCACCTGTACCATGTCAGATATAGACCACCTGTACCATGTCAGATATAGACCACCACCTGTACCATGTCAGATATAGACCACCTGTACCATGTCAGATATAGACCACCTGTACCATGTCAGATATAGACCACCTGTACCATGTCAGATATAGACCACCACCTGTACCATGTCAGATATAGACACCACCTGTACCATGTCAGATATAGACCACCTGTACCATGTCAGATATAGACCACCTGTACCATGTCAGATATAGACCACCACCTGTACCATGTCAGATATAGACCACCTGTACCATGTCAGATATAGACCACCTGTACCATGTCAGATATAGACCACCTGTACCATGTCAGATATAGACCACCACCTGTACCATGTCAGATATAGACCACCACCTGTACCATGTCAGATATAGACCACCTGTACCATGTCAGATATAGACCACCACTGTACCATGTCAGATATAGACCACCTGTACCATGTCAGATATAGACCACCTGTACCATGTCAGATATAGACCACCTGTACCATGTCAGATATAGACCACCTGTACGATGTCAGATATAGACCACCTGTGCCATGTCAGATATACACCACCACCTGTACCATGTCAGATATAGACCACAGCCTGTACCATGTCAGATATAGACCACATGTACCATGTCAGATATAGACCACCTGTACCATGTCAGATATAGACCACCTGTACCATGTCAGATATAGACCACCACCTGTACCATGTCAGATATAGACCACCTGTACCATGTCAGATATAGACCACCTGTACCATGTCAGATATAGACCACCTGTACCATGTCAGATATAGACCACCTGTACCATGTCAGATATAGACCACCTGTACCATGTCAGATATAGACCACCACCTGTACCATGTCAGATATAGACCACCACCTGTACCATGTCAGATATAGACCACATGTACCATGTCAGATATAGACCACCTGTACCATGTCAGATATAGACCACCTGTACCATGTCAGATATAGACCACCTGTACCATGTCAGATATAGACCACCTGTACCATGTCAGATATAGACCACCTGTACCACGTCAGATATAGACCACCTGTACCATGTCAGATATAGACCACCACCTGTACCATGTCAGATATAGACCACCTGTACCATGTCAGATATAGACCACCTGTACCATGTCAGATATAGACCACCTGTACCATGTCAGATATAGACCACCTGTACCATGTCAGATATAGACCACCACCTGTACCATGTCAGATATAGACCACCTGTACCATGTCAGATATAGACCACCTGTACCATGTCAGATATAGACCACCTGTACCATGTCAGATATAGACCACCTGTACCATATCAGATATAGACCACCTGTACCATTCCAGATATAGACCACCTGTACCATGTCAGATATAGACCACCTGTACCATGTCAGATATAGACCACCTGTACCATGTCAGATATAGACCACCTGTACCATGTCAGATATAGACCACCACCTGTACCATGTCAGATATAGACCACCACCTGTACCATGTCAGATATAGACCACCTGTACCATGTCAGATATAGACCACCACCTGTACCATGTCAGATATAGACCACCTGTACCATGTCAGATATAGACCACCTGTACCATGTCAGATATAGACCACCTGTACCATGTCAGATATAGACCACCTGTACCATGTCAGATATAGACCACCTGTACCATGTCAGATATAGACCACCTGTACCATGTCAGATATAGACCACCACCTGTACCATGTCAGATATAGACCACATGTACCATGTCAGATATAGACACCTGTACCATGTCAGATATAGACCACCTGTACCATGTCAGATATAGACCACCACCTGTACCATGTCAGATATAGACCACCTGTACCATGTCAGATATAGACCACCTGTACCATGTCAGATATAGACCACCACCTGTACCATGTCAGATATAGACCACCTGTACCATGTCAGATATAGACCACCACCTGTACCATGTCAGATATAGACCACCTGCACCATGTCAGATATAGACCACCTGTGCCATGTCAGATATAGACCACCACCTGTACAATGTCAGATATAAACCACCTGTACCATGTCAGATATAGTTCACCAGTACCATGTCAGATATAGACCACTGTACCATGTCAGATATAGACCACCTGTACCATGTCAGATATAGACCACCTGTACCATGTCAGATATAGACCACCTGTACCATGTCAGATATAGACCACCACATGTACCACGTCAGATATAGACCACCACCTGTACCATGTCAGATATAGACCACCACCTGTACCATGTCAGATATAGACCACCACCTGTACCATGTCAGATATAGACCACCTGTACCATGTCAGATATAGACCACCTGTACCATGTCAGATATAGACCACCACCTGTACCATGTCAGATATAGACCACCACCTGTACCATGTCAGATATAGACCACCTGTACCATGTCAGATATAGACCACCTGTACCATGTCAGATATAGACCACCACCTGTACCATGTCAGATATAGACCACCTGTACCATGTCAGATATAGACCACCTGTACCATGTCATATATAGACCACCTATGCCATGTCAGATATAGACCACCACATGTACCATGTCAGATATAGACCACCACCTGTACCATGTCAGATATAGACCACCACCTGTACCATGTCAGATATAGACCACCTGTACCATGTTAGATATAGACCACCACCTGTACCATGTCAGATATAGACCACCACCTGTACCATGTCAGATATAGACCACCACCTGTACCATGTCAGATATAGACCACCTGTACCATGTCAGATATAGACCACCTGTACCATGTCAGATATAGACCACCTGTACCATGTCAGATATAGATCACCAGTACCATGTCAGATTAGACCACCTGTACCATGTCAGATATAGACCACCTGTACCATGTCAGATATAGACCACCTGTACCATGTCAGATATAGACCACCTGTACCATGTCAGATATAGACCACCTGTACCATGTCAGATATAGACCACCTGTACCATGTCAGATATAGACCACCTGTACCATGTCAGATATAGACCACCTGTACCATGTCAGATATAGACCACCTGTACCATGTCAGATATAGACCACCTGTACCATGTCAGATATAGACCACCTGTACCATGTCAGATATAGACCACCTGTACCATGTCAGATATAGACCACCACCTGTACCATGTCAGATATAGACCACCTGTACCATGTCAGATATAGACCACCACCTGTACCATGTCAGATATAGACCACCTGTACCATGTCAGATATAGACCACCACCTGTACCATGTCAGATATAGACCACCTGTACCATGTCAGATATAGACCACCTGTACCATGTCAGATATAGACCACCACCTGTACCATGTCAGATATAGACCACCTGTACCATGTCAGATATAGACCACCACCTGTACCATGTCAGATATAGACCACCTGTACCATGTCAGATATAGACCACCTGTACCATGTCAGATATAGACCACCACCTGTACCATGTCAGATATAGACCACCACCTGTACCATGTCAGATATAGACCACCTGTACCATGTCAGATATAGACCACCTGTACCATGTCAGATATAGACCACCTGTGCCATGTCAGATATAGACCACCACCTGTACCATGTCAGATATAGACCACCACCTGTACCATGTCAGATAAAGACCACCTGTACCATGTCAGATATAGACCACCACATGTACCATGTCAGATATAGACCACCTGTACCATGTCAGATATAGACCACCTGTACCATGTCAGATATAGACCACCTGTACCATGTCAGATATAGACCACCTGTACCATGTCAGATATAGACCACCTGTACCATGTCAGATATAGACCACCACCTGTACCATGTCAGATATAGACCACCACCTGTACCATGTCAGATATAGACCACCACCTGTACCATGTCAGATATAGACCACCTGTACCATGTCAGATATAGACCACCTGTACCATGTCAGATATAGACCACCTGTACCATGTCAGATATAGACCACCTGTACAACGTCAGATATAGACCACCTGTACCATGTCAGATATAGACCACCTGTACCATGTCAGATATAGACCACCTGTACCATGTCAGATATAGACCACCTGTACCATGTCAGATATAGACCACCACCTGTACCATGTCAGATATAGACCACCTGTACCATGTCAGATATAGACCACCTGTACCATGTCAGATATAGACCACCTGTACCATGTCAGATATAGACCACCTGTACCATGTCAGATATAGACCACCTGTACCATGTCAGATATAGACCACCTGTACCATGTCAGATATAGACCACCTGTACCATGTCAGATATAGACCACCTGTACCATGTCAGATATAGACCACCTGTACCATGTCAGATATAGACCACCTGTACCATGTCAGATATAGACCACCACCTGTACCATGTCAGAAATAGACCACCACCTGTACCATGTCAGATATAGACCACCTGTACCATGTCAGATATAGACCACCTGTACCATGTCAGATATAGACCACCACCTGTACCATGTCAGATATAGACCACCTGTACCATGTCAGATATAGACCACCTGTACCATGTCAGATATAGACCACCACCTGTACCATGTCAGATATAGACCACCTGTACCATGTCAGATATAGACCACCACCTGTACCATGTCAGATATAGACCACCTGTACCATGTCAGATAAAGACCACCTGTACCATGTCAGATATAGACCACCACCTGTACCATGTCAGATATAGACCACCTGTACCATGTCAGATATAGACCACATGTACCATGTCAGATATTGACCACCTGTACCATGTCAGATATAGACCACCTGTACAATGTCAGATATAGACCACCTGTACCATGTCAGATATAGACCACCTGTACCATGTCAGATATAGACCACCTGTACCATGTCAGATATAGACCACCTGTACCATGTCAGATATAGACCACCACCTGTACCATGTCAGATATAGACCACCTGTACCATGTCAGATATAGACCACCTGTACCATGTCAGATATAGACCACCTGTACCATGTCAGATATAGACCACCTGTACCATGTCAGATATAGACCACCTGTACCATGTCAGATATAGACCACCTGTACCATGTCAGATATAGACCACCTGTACCATGTCAGATATAGACCACCTGTACCATGTCAGATATAGACCACCTGTACCATGTCAGATATAGACCACCTGTACCATGTCAGATATAGACCACCACCTGTACCATGTCAGATATAGACCACCACCTGTACCATGTCAGATATAGACCACCTGTACCATGTCAGATATAGACCACCACCTGTACCATGTCAGATATAGACCACCTGTACCATGTCAGATATAGACCACCTGTACCATGTCAGATATAGACCACCTGTACCATGTCAGATATAGACCACCTGTACCATGTCAGATATAGACCACCTGTACCATGTCAGATATAGACCACCACCTGTACCATGTCAGATATAGACCACCTGTACCATGTCAGATATAGACCACCTGTACCATGTCAGATATAGACCACCTGTACCATGTCAGATATAGACCACCACCTGTACCATGTCAGATATAGACCACCTGTACCATGTCAGATATAGACCACCTGTACCATGTCAGATATAGACCACCACCTGTACCATGTCAGATATAGACCACCTGTACCATGTCAGATATAGACCACCTGTACCATGTCAGATATAGACCACCACCTGTACAATGTCAGATATAGACCACCTGTACCATGTCAGATATAGACCACCAGTACCATGTCAGATATAGACCACCTGTACCACGTCAGATATAGACCACCACATGTACCACGTCAGCTATAGACCACCACCTGTACCATGTCAGATATAGACCACCACCTGTACCATGTCAGATATAGACCACCACCTGTACCATGTCAGATATAGACCACCTGTACCATGTCAGATATAGACCACCTGTACCATGTCAGATATAGACCACCACCTGTACCATGTCAGATATAGACCACCACCTGTACCATGTCAGATATAGACCACCTGTACCATGTCAGATATAGACCACCTGTACCATGTCAGATATAGACCACCACCTGTACCATGTCAGATATAGACCACCTGTACCATGTCAGATATAGACCACCTGTACCATGTCAGATATAGACCACCTGTACCATGTCAGATATAGACCACCACATGTACCATGTCAGATATAGACCACCACCTGTACCATGTCAGATATAGACCACCACCTGTACCATGTCAGATATAGACCACCACCTGTACCATGTCAGATATAGACCACCTGTACCATGTCAGATATAGACCACCTGTACCATGTCAGATATAGACCACCACCTGTACCATGTCAGATATAGACCACCTGTACCATGTCAGATATAGACCACCTGCACCATGTCATATATAGACCACCTATGCCATGTCAGATATAGACCACCACATGTACCATGTCAGATATAGACCACCACCTGTACCATGTCAGATATAGACCACCACCTGTACCATGTCAGATATAGACCACCACCTGTACCATGTCAGATATAGACCACCTGTACCATGTCAGATATAGACCACCACCTGTACCATGTCAGATATAGACCACCACCTGTACCATGTCAGATATAGACCACCTGTACCATGTCAGATATAGACCACCTGTACCATGTCAGATATAGACCACCTGTACCATGTCAGATATAGACCACCTGTACCATGTCAGATATAGACCACCTGTACCATGTCAGATATAGACCACCTGTACCATGTCAGATATAGACCACCTGTACCATGTCAGATATAGACCACCTGTACCATGTCAGATATAGACCACCTGTACCATGTCAGATATAGACCACCTGTACCATGTCAGATATAGACCACCTGTACCATGTCAGATATAGACCACCTGTACCATGTCAGATATAGACCACCTGTACCATGTCAGATATAGACCACCTGTACCATGTCAGATATAGACCACCTGTACCATGTCAGATATAGACCACCTGTACCATGTCAGATATAGACCACCTGTACCATGTCAGATATAGACCACCTGTACCATGTCAGATATAGACCACCTGTACCATGTCAGATATAGACCACCTGTACCATGTCAGATATAGACCACCTGTACCATGTCAGATATAGACCACCTGTACCATGTCAGATATAGACCACCACCTGTACCATGTCAGATATAGACCACCACCTGTACCATGTCAGATATAGACCACCTGTACCATGTCAGATATAGACCACCACCTGTACCATGTCAGATATAGACCACCTGTACCATGTCAGATATAGACCACCTGTACCATGTCAGATATAGACCACCTGTACCATGTCAGATATAGACCACCTGTACCATGTCAGATATAGACCACCTGTACCATGTCAGATATAGACCACCACCTGTACCATGTCAGATATAGACCACCTGTACCATGTCAGATATAGACCACCTGTACCATGTCAGATATAGACCACCTGTACCATGTCAGATATAGACCACCACCTGTACCATGTCAGATATAGACCACCTGTACAATGTCAGATATAGACCACCTGTACCATGTCAGATATAGACCACCACCTGTACCATGTCAGATATAGACCACCTGTACCATGTCAGATATAGACCACCTGTACCATTTCAGATATAGACCACCTGTACCATTCCAGATATAGACCACCTGTACCATGTCAGATATAGACCACCTGTACCATGTCAGATATAGACCACCTGTACCATGTCAGATATAGACCACATGTACCACGTCAGATATAGACCACCACCTGTACCATGTCAGAAATAGACCACCACCTGTACCATGTCAGATATAGACCACCTGTACCATGTCAGATATAGACCACCACCTGTACCATGTCAGATATAGACCACCAGTACCATGTCAGATAAAGACCACCTGTACCATGTCAGATATAGACCACCTGTACCATGTCAGATATAGACCACCTGTACCATGTCAGATATAGACCACCTGTACCATGTCAGATATAGACCACCACCTGTACCATGTCAGATATAGACCACATGTACCATGTCAGATATAGACAACCTGTACCATGTCAGATATAGACCACCTGTGCCATGTCAGATATAGACCACCACCTGTACAATGTCAGATATAGACCACCTGTACAATGTCAGATATAGACCACCTGTACCATGTCAGATATAGACCACCACCTGTACCATGTCAGATATAGACCACCTGTACCATGTCAGATATAGACCACCACCTGTACCATGTCAGATATAGACCACCTGTACCATGTCAGATATAGACCACCTGTACCATGTCAGATATAGACCACCACCTGTACCATGTCAGATATAGACCACCTGTACCATGTCAGATATAGTTCACCAGTACCATGTCAGATAAAGACCAACTGTACCATGTCAGATATAGACTACCTGTACCATGTCAGATATAGACCACCTGTACCATGTCAGATATAGACCACCTGTACCACGTCAGATATAGACCACCACATGTACCACGTCAGCTATAGACCACCACCTGTACCATGTCAGATATAGACCACCACCTGTACCATGTCAGATATCGACCACCACCTGTACCATGTCAGATATAGACCACCTGTACCATGTCAGATATAGACCACCTGTACCATGTCAGATATAGACCACCACCTGTACCATGTCAGATATAGACCACCACCTGTACCATGTCAGATATAGACCACCTGTACCATGTCAGATATAGACCACCTGTGCCATGTCAGATATAGACCACCACCTGTACCATGTCAGATATAGACCACCACCTGTACCATGTCAGATATAGACCACCACCTGTACCATGTCAGATATAGACCACCACCTGTACCATGTCAGATATAGACCACCTGTACCATGTCAGATATAGACCACCACCTGTACCATGTCAGATATAGACCACCACCTGTACCATGTCAGATATAGACCACCTGTACCATGTCAGATATAGACCACCTGTACCATGTCAGATATAGACCACCTGTACCATGTCAGATATAGACCACCTGTACCATGTCAGATATAGACCACCTGTACCATGTCAGATATAGACCACCTGTACCATGTCAGATATAGACCACCTGTACCATGTCAGATATAGACCACCTGTACCATGTCAGATATAGACCACCTGTACCATGTCAGATATAGACCACCTGTACCATGTCAGATATAGACCACCTGTACCATGTCAGATATAGACCACCTGTACCATGTCAGATATAGACCACCTGTACCATGTCAGATATAGACCACCTGTACCATGTCAGATATAGACCACCTGTACCATGTCAGATATAGACCACCTGTACCATGTCAGATATAGACCACCACCTGTACCATGTCAGATATAGACCACCTGTACCATGTCAGATATAGACCACCACCTGTACCATGTCAGATATAGACCACCTGTACCATGTCAGATATAGACCACCACCTGTACCATGTCAGATATAGACCACCTGTACCATGTCAGATATAGACCACCTGTACCATGTCAGATATAGACCACCACCTGTACCATGTCAGATATAGACCACCACCTGTACCATGTCAGATATAGACCACCTGTACCATGTCAGATATAGACCACCACCTGTACCATGTCAGATATAGACCACCTGCACCTTGTCATATATAGACCACCTGTGCCATGTCAGATATAGACCACCACCTGTACCATGTCAGATATAGACCACCACCTGTACCATGTCAGATATAGACCACCACCTGTACCATGTCAGATATAGACCACCTGTACCATGTCAGATATAGACCACCACCTGTACCATGTCAGATATAGACCACCTGTACCATGTCAGATATAGACCACCTGTACCATGTCAGATATACACCACCTGTACAAGTCAAATATAGACCACCTGTACCATGTCAGATATAGACCACCTGTACCATGTCAGATATAGACCACATGTACCACGTCAGATATAGACCACCACCTGTACCATGTCAGATATAGACCACCACCTGTACCATGTCAGATATAGACCACCTGTACCATGTCAGATATAGACCACCACCTGTACCATGTCAGATATAGACCACCTGTACCATGTCAGATATAGACCACCACCTGTACCATGTCAGATATAGACCACCTGTACCATGTCAGATATAGACCACCACCTGTACCATGTCAGATATAGACCACCTGCACCATGTCAGATATAGACCACCTGTACCATGTCAGATATAGACCACCACCTGTACCATGTCAGATATAGACCACCACCTGTACCATGTCAGATATAGACCACCACCTGTACCATGTCAGATATAGACCACCACCTGTACCATGTCAGATATAGACCACCACCTGTACCATGTCAGATATAGACTACCACCTGTACCATGTCAGATATAGACCACCACCTGTACCATGTCAGATATAGACCACCACCTGTACCATGTCAGATATAGACACCACCTGTACCATGTCAGATATAGACCACCACCTGTACCATGTCAGATATAGACCACCTGTACCATGTCAGATATAGACCACCTGTACCATGTCAGATATAGACCACCTGTACCATGTCAGATATAGACCACCTGTACCATGTCAGATATAGACCACCTGTACCATGTCAGATATAGACCACCTGTACCATGTCAGATATAGACCACCACATGTACCATGTCAGATATAGACCACCACCTGTACCATGTCAGATATAGACCACCACCTGTACCATGTCAGATATAGACCACCACCTGTACCATGTCAGATATAGACCACCTGTACCATGTCAGATATAGACCACCTGTACCATGTCAGATATAGACCACCACCTGTACCATGTCAGATATAGACCACCACCTGTACCATGTCAGATATAGACCACCTGTACCATGTCAGATATAGACCACCTGTACCATGTCAGATATAGACCACCACCTGTACCATGTCAGATATAGACCACCTGTACCATGTCAGATATAGACCACCTGTACCATGTCAGATATAGACCACCTGTACCATGTCAGATATAGACCACCACCTGTACCATGTCAGATATAGACCACCACCTGTACCATGTCAGATATAGACCACCACCTGTACCATGTCAGATATAGACCACCACCTGTACCATGTCAGATATAGACCACCTGTACCATGTCAGATATAGACCACCACCTGTACCATGTCAGATATAGACCACCACCTGTACCATGTCAGATATAGACCACCTGTACCATGTCAGATATAGACCACCTGTACCATGTCAGATATAGACCACCTGTACCATGTCAGATATAGACCACCTGTACCATGTCAGATATAGACCACCTGTACCATGTCAGATATAGACCACCTGTACCATGTCAGATATAGACCACCTGTACCATGTCAGATATAGACCACCTGTACCATGTCAGATATAGACCACCTGTACCATGTCAGATATAGACCACCTGTACCATGTCAGATATAGACCACCTGTACCATGTCAGATATAGACCACCTGTACCATGTCAGATATAGACCACCTGTACCATGTCAGATATAGACCACCTGTACCATGTCAGATATAGACCACCTGTACCATGTCAGATATAGACCACCTGTACCATGTCAGATATAGACCACCTGTACCATGTCAGATATAGACCACCTGTACCATGTCAGATATAGACCACCTGTACCATGTCAGATATAGACCACCTGTACCATGTCAGATATAGACCACCACCTGTACCATGTCAGATATAGACCACCACCTGTACCATGTCAGATATAGACCACCTGTACCATGTCAGATATAGACCACCACCTGTACCATGTCAGATATAGACCACCTGTACCATGTCAGATATAGACCACCTGTACCATGTCAGATATAGACCACCTGTACCATGTCAGATATAGACCACCTGTACCATGTCAGATATAGACCACCTGTACCATGTCAGATATAGACCACCACCTGTACCATGTCAGATATAGACCACCTGTACCATGTCAGATATAGACCACCTGTACCATGTCAGATATAGACCACCACCTGTACCATGTCAGATATAGACCACCTGTACCATGTCAGATATAGACCACCACCTGTACCATGTCAGATATAGACCACCTGTACCATGTCAGATATAGACCACCACCTGTACCATGTCAGATATAGACCACCTGTACCATGTCAGATATAGACCACCTGTACCATGTCAGATATAGACCACCACCTGTACCATGTCAGATATAGACCACCTGTACCATGTCAGATATAGACCACCAGTACCATGTCAGATATAGACCACCTGTACCATGTCAGATATAGACCACCTGTACCATGTCAGATATAGACCACCTGTACCATGTCAGATATAGACCACCTGTACCATGTCAGATATAGACCACCACATGTACCATGTCAGATATAGACCACCACCTGTACCATGTCAGATATAGACCACCACCTGTACCATGTCAGATATAGACCACCACCTGTACCATGTCAGATATAGACCACCTGTACCATGTCAGATATAGACCACCTGTACCATGTCAGATATAGACCACCACCTGTACCATGTCAGATATAGACCACCACCTGTACCATGTCAGATATAGACCACCTGTACCATGTCAGATATAGACCACCTGTACCATGTCAGATATAGACCACCACCTGTACCATGTCAGATATAGACCACCTGTACCATGTCAGATTAGACCACCTGCACCATGTCATATATAGACCACCTATGCCATGTCAGATATAGACCACCACATGTACCATGTCAGATATAGACCACCACCTGTACCATGTCAGATATAGACCACCACCTGTACCATGTCAGATATAGACCACCACCTGTTCCATGTCAGATATAGACCACCTGTACCATGTTAGATATAGACCACCACCTGTACCATGTCAGATATAGACCACCACCTGTACCATGTCAGATATAGACCACCTGTACCATGTCAGATATAGACCACCTGTACCATGTCAGATATAGACCACCTGTACCATGTCAGATATAGACCACCAGTACCATGTCAGATATAGACCACCTGTACCATGTCAGATATAGACCACCTGTACCATGTCAGATATAGACCACCTGTACAATGTCAGATATAGACCACCTGTACCATGTCAGATATAGACCACCTGTACCATGTCAGATATAGACCACCTGTACCATGTCAGATATAGATCACCAGTACCATGTCAGATTAGACCACCTGTACCATGTCAGATATAGACCACCTGTACCATGTCAGATATAGACCACCTGTACAATGTCAGATATAGACCACCTGTACCATGTCAGATATAGACCACCTGTACCATGTCAGATATAGACCACCACCTGTACCATGTCAGATATAGACCACCTGTACCATGTCAGATATAGACCACCACCTGTACCATGTCAGATATAGACCACCTGTACCATGTCAGATATAGACCACCACCTGTACAATGTCAGATATAGACCACCTGCACCATGTCAGATATAGACCACCTGTGCCATGTCAGATATAGACCACCACCTGTACCATGTCAGATATAGACCACCTGTACCATGTCAGATATAGACCACCACCTGTACCATGTCAGATATAGACCACCTGTACCATGTCAGATATAGACCACCTGTACCATGTCAGATATAGACCACCACCTGTACCATGTCAGATATAGACCACCTGTACCATGTCAGATATAGACCACCTGTACCATGTCAGATATAGACCACCACCTGTACCATGTCAGATATAGACCACCTGTACCATGTCAGATATAGACCACCACCTGTACCATGTCAGATATAGACCACCTGTACCATGTCAGATATAGACCACCTGTACCATGTCAGATATAGACCACCTGTACCATGTCAGATATAGACCACCTGTACCATGTCAGATATAGACCACCTGTACCATGTCAGATATAGACCACCTGTACCATGTCAGATATAGACCACCTGTACCATGTCAGATATAGACCACCTGTACCATGTCAGATATAGACCACATGTACCACGTCAGATATAGACCACCACCTGTACCATGTCAGAAATAGACCACCACCTGTACCATGTCAGATATAGACCACCTGTACCATGTCAGATATAGACCACCACCTGTACCATGTCAGATATAGATCACCAGTACCATGTCAGATAAAGACCACCTGTACCATGTCAGATATAGACCACCTGTACCATGTCAGATATAGACCACCTGTACCATGTCAGATATAGACCACCTGTACCATGTCAGATATAGACCACCACCTGTACCATGTCAGATATAGACCACCTGTACCATGTCAGATATAGACAACCTGTACCATGTCAGATATAGACCACCTGTACCATGTCAGATATAGACCACCACCTGTACCATGTCAGATATAGACCACCTGTACAATGTCAGATATAGACCACCTGTACCATGTCAGATATAGACCACCACCTGTACCATGTCAGATATAGACCACCTGTACCATGTCAGATATAGACCACCACCTGTACCATGTCAGATATAGACCACCTGCACCATGTCAGATATAGACCACCTGTGCCATGTCAGATATAGACCACCACCTGTACAATGTCAGATATAAACCACCTGTACCATGTCAGATATAGTTCACCAGTACCATGTCAGATAAAGACCACCTGTACCATGTCAGATATAGACTACCTGTACCATGTCAGATATAGACCACCTGTACCATGTCAGATATAGACCACCTGTACCACGTCAGATATAGACCACCACATGTACCACGTCAGCTATAGACCACCACCTGTACCATGTCAGATATAGACCACCACCTGTACCATGTCAGATATAGACCACCACCTGTACCATGTCAGATATAGACCACCTGTACCATGTCAGATATAGACCACCTGTACCATGTCAGATATAGACCACCACCTGTACCATGTCAGATATAGACCACCACCTGTACCATGTCAGATATAGACCACCTGTACCATGTCAGATATAGACCACCTGTACCATGTCAGATATAGACCACCACCTGTACCATGTCAGATATAGACCACCTGTACCATGTCAGATATAGACCACCTGTACCATGTCAGATATAGACCACCTGTACCATGTCAGATATAGACCACCACTGTACCATGTCAGATATAGACCACCACCTGTACCATGTCAGATATAGACCACCACCTGTACCATGTCAGATATAGACCACCACCTGTACCATGTCAGATATAGACCACCTGTACCATGTCAGATATAGACCACCACCTGTACCATGTCAGATATAGACCACCTGTACCATGTCAGATATAGACCACCTGTACCATGTCAGATATAGACCACCTGTACCATGTCAGATATAGACCACCTGTACCATGTCAGATATAGACCACCTGTACCATGTCAGATATAGACCACCTGTACCATGTCAGATATAGACCACCTGTACCATGTCAGATATAGACCACCTGTACCATGTCAGATATAGACCACCTGTACCATGTCAGATATAGACCACCTGTACCATGTCAGATATAGACCACCTGTACCATGTCAGATATAGACCACCTGTACCATGTCAGATATAGACCACCTGTACCATGTCAGATATAGACCACCTGTACCATGTCAGATATAGACCACCACCTGTACCATGTCAGATATAGACCACCTGTACCATGTCAGATATAGACCACCACCTGTACCATGTCAGATATAGACCACCTGTACCATGTCAGATATAGACCACCACCTGTACCATGTCAGATATAGACCACCTGTACCATGTCAGATATAGACCACCTGTACCATGTCAGATATAGACCACCACTGTACCATGTCAGATATAGACCACCTGTACCATGTCAGATATAGACCACCACCTGTACCATGTCAGATATAGACCACCTGTACCATGTCAGATATAGACCACCTGTACCATGTCAGATATAGACCACCACCTGTACCATGTCAGATATAGACCACCACCTGTACCATGTCAGATATAGACCACCACCTGTACCATGTCAGATATAGACCACCTGTACCATGTCAGATATAGACCACCACCTGTACCATGTCAGATATAGACCACATGTACCATGTCAGATATAGACCACCTGTACCATGTCAGATATAGACCACCTGTACCATGTCAGATATAGACCACCTGTACCATGTCAGATATAGACCACCTGTACCATGTCAGATATAGACCACCTGTACCATGTCAGATATAGACCACCACCTGTACCATGTCAGATATAGACCACCACCTGTACCATGTCAGATATAGACCACCACCTGTACCATGTCAGATATAGACCACCTGTACCATGTCAGATATAGACCACCTGTGCCATGTCAGATATAGACCACCACCTGTACCATGTCAGATATAGACCACCTGTACCATGTCAGATATAGACCATCACCTGTACCATGTCAGATATAGACCACCTGCACCATGTCAGATATAGACCACCTGTGCCATGTCAGATATAGACCACCACCTGTACCATGTCAGATATAGACCACCTGTACCATGTCAGATATAGACCACCACCTGTACCATGTCAGATATAGACCACCTGTACCATGTCAGATATAGACCACCTGTACCATGTCAGATATAGACCACCACCTGTACCATGTCAGATATAGACCACCACCTGTACCATGTCAGATATAGACCACCACCTGTACCATGTCAGATATAGACCACCTGTACCATGTCAGATATAGACCACCACCTGTACCATGTCAGATATAGACCACCTGTACCATGTCAGATATAGACCACCTGTACCATGTCAGATATAGACCACCTGTACCATGTCAGATATAGACCACCTGTACCATGTCAGATATAGACCACCTGTACCATGTCAGATATAGACCACCTGTACCATGTCAGATATAGACCACCACCTGTACCATGTCAGATATAGACCACCACCTGTACCATGTCAGATATAGACCACCACCTGTACCATGTCAGATATAGACCACCTGTACCATGTCAGATATAGACCACCACCTGTACCATGTCAGATATAGACCACCTGTACCATGTCAGATATAGACCACCACCTGTACCATGTCAGATATAGACCACCTGTACCATGTCAGATATAGACCACCTGTACCATGTCAGATATAGACCACCTGTACCATGTCAGATATAGACCACCTGTACCATGTCAGATATAGACCACCACCTGTACCATGTCAGATATAGACCACCACCTGTACCATGTCAGATATAGACCACCACCTGTACCATGTCAGATATAGACCACCTGTACAATGTCAGATATAGACCACCACCTGTACCATGTCAGATATAGACCACCGTACCATGTCAGATATAGACCACCTGTACCATGTCAGATATAGACCACCTGTACCATGTCAGATATAGACCACCTGTACCATGTCAGATATAGACCACCTGTACCATGTCAGATATAGACCACCTGTACCATGTCAGATATAGACCACCTGTACCATGTCAGATATAGACCACCTGTACCATGTCAGATATAGACCACCTGTACCACGTCAGATATAGACCACCTGTACCATGTCAGATATAGACCACCACCTGTACCATGTCAGATATAGACCACCACCTGTACCATGTCAGATATAGACCACCTGTACCATGTCAGATATAGACCACCACCTGTACCATGTCAGATATAGACCACCTGTACCATGTCAGATATAGACCACCTGTACCATGTCAGATATAGACCACCTGTACCATGTCAGATATAGACCACCTGTACCATGTCAGATATAGACCACCTGTACCATGTCAGATATAGACCACCTGTACCATGTCAGATATAGACCACCTGTACCATGTCAGATATAGACCACCTGTACCATGTCAGATATAGACCACCTGTACCATGTCAGATATAGACCACCTGTACCATGTCAGATATAGACCACCTGTACCATGTCAGATATAGACCACCACCTGTACCATGTCAGATATAGACCACCTGTACCATGTCAGATATAGACCACCTGTACCATGTCAGATATAGACCACCTGTACCATGTCAGATATAGACCACCACCTGTACCATGTCAGATATAGACCACCTGTACCATGTCAGATATAGACCACCTGTACCATGTCAGATATAGACCACCACCTGTACCATGTCAGATATAGACCACCTGTACCATGTCAGATATAGACCACCACATGTACCATGTCAGATATAGACCACCTGTACCATGTCAGATATAGACCACCACCTGTACCATGTCAGATATAGACCACCTGTACCATGTCAGATATAGACCACCACCTGTACCATGTCAGATATAGACCACCTGTACCATGTCAGATATAGACCACCTGTACCATGTCAGATATAGACCACCTGTACCTTGTCAGATATAGACTACCTGTACCATGTCAGATATAGACCACCTGTACCATGTCAGATATAGACCACCTGTCAGATATTGACCACCTGTACCATGTCAGATATAGACCACCTGTACCACGTCAGATATAGACCACCACATGTACCACGCCAGATATAGACCACCACCTGTACCATGTCAGATATAGACCACCACCTGTACCATGTCAGATATAGACTACCACCTGTACCATGTCAGATATAGACTACCACCTGTACCATGTCAGATATAGACCACCACCTGTACCATGTCAGATATAGACCACCACCTGTACCATGTCAGATATAGACCACCTGTACCATGTCAGATATAGACCACCTGTACCATGTCAGATATAGACCACCTGTACCATGTCAGATATAGACCACCTGTACCATGTCAGATATAGACCACCTGTACCATGTCAGATATAGACCACCTGTACCATGTCAGATATAGACCACCACATGTACCATGTCAGATATAGACCACCACCTGTACCATGTCAGATATAGACCACCACCTGTACCATGTCAGATATAGACCACCACCTGTACCATGTCAGATATAGACCACCACCTGTACCATGTCAGATATAGACCACCACCTGTACCATGTCAGATATAGACACCACCTGTACCATGTCAGATATAGACCACCACCTGTACCATGTCAGATATAGACCACCACCTGTACCATGTCAGATATAGACCACCTGTACCATGTCAGATATAGACCACCACCTGTACCATGTCAGATATAGACCACCACCTGTACCATGTCAGATATAGACCACCTGTACCATGTCAGATATAGACCACCTGTACCATGTCAGATATAGACCACCTGTACCATGTCAGATATAGACCACCACCTGTACCATGTCAGATATAGACCACCTGTACCATGTCAGATATAGACCACCTGTACCATGTCAGATATAGACCACCACCTGTACCATGTCAGATATAGACCACCTGTACCATGTCAGATATAGACCACCACCTGTACCATGTCAGATATAGACCACCTGTACCATGTCAGATATAGACCACCACCTGTACCATGTCAGATATAGACCACCTGTACCATGTCAGATATAGACCACCTGTACCATGTCAGATATAGACCACCACCTGTACCATGTCAGATATAGACCACCTGTACCATGTCAGATATAGACCACCACCTGTACCATGTCAGATATAGACCACCTGTACCATGTCAGATATAGACCACCTGTACCATGTCAGATATAGACCACCACCTGTACCATGTCAGATATAGACCACCACCTGTACCATGTCAGATATAGACCACCACCTGTACCATGTCAGATATAGACCACCTGTACCATGTCAGATATAGACCACCACCTGTACCATGTCAGATATAGACCACCTGTACCATGTCAGATATAGACCACCTGTACCATGTCAGATATAGACCACCTGTACCATGTCAGATATAGACCACCTGTACCATGTCAGATATAGACCACCTGTACCATGTCAGATATAGACCACCACCTGTACCATGTCAGATATAGACCACCACCTGTACCATGTCAGATATAGACCACCACCTGTACCATGTCAGATATAGACCACCTGTACCATGTCAGATATAGACCACCACCTGTACCATGTCAGATATAGACCACCTGTACCATGTCAGATATAGACCACCTGTACCATGTCAGATATAGACCACCACCTGTACCATGTCAGATATAGACCACCTGTACCATGTCAGATATAGACCACCACATGTACCATGTCAGATATAGACCACCTGTACCATGTCAGATATAGACCACCACCTGTACCATGTCAGATATAGACCACATGTACAATGTCAGATATAGACCACCACCTGTACCATGTCAGATATAGACCACATGTACCATGTCAGATATAGACCACCTGTACCATGTCAGATATAGACCACCTGTACCTTGTCAGATATAGACTACCTGTACCATGTCAGATATAGACCACCTGTACCATGTCAGATATAGACCACCTGTCAGATATTGACCACCTGTACCATGTCAGATATAGACCACCTGTACCACGTCAGATATAGACCACCACTGTACCATGTCAGATATAGACCACCACCTGTACCATGTCAGATATAGACCACCACCTGTACCATGTCAGATATAGACCACCACCTGTACCATGTCAGATATAGACCACCACCTGTACCATGTCAGATATAGACCACCACCTGTACCATGTCAGATATAGACCACCACCTGTACCATGTCAGATATAGACCACCTGTACCATGTCAGATATAGACCACCTGTACCATGTCAGATATAGACCACCTGTACCATGTCAGATATAGACCACCTGTACCATGTCAGATATAGACCACCTGTACCATGTCAGATATAGACCACCTGTACCATGTCAGATATAGACCACCACTGTACCATGTCAGATATAGACCACCACCTGTACCATGTCAGATATAGACCACCACCTGTACCATGTCAGATATAGACCACCACCTGTACCATGTCAGATATAGACCACCACCTGTACCATGTCAGATATAGACCACCACCTGTACCATGTCAGATATAGACCACCACCTGTACCATGTCAGATATAGACCACCACCTGTACCATGTCAGATATAGACCACCACCTGTACCATGTCAGATATAGACCACCTGTACCATGTCAGATATAGACCACCACCTGTACCATGTCAGATATAGACCACCACCTGTACCATGTCAGATATAGACCACCTGTACCATGTCAGATATAGACCACCTGTACCATGTCAGATATAGACCACCTGTACCATGTCAGATATAGACCACCACCTGTACCATGTCAGATATAGACCACCTGTACCATGTCAGATATAGACCACCTGTACCATGTCAGATATAGACCACCACCTGTACCATGTCAGATATAGACCACCTGTACCATGTCAGATATAGACCACCACCTGTACCATGTCAGATATAGACCACCTGTACCATGTCAGATATAGACCACCACCTGTACCATGTCAGATATAGACCACCTGTACCATGTCAGATATAGACCACCTGTACCATGTCAGATATAGACCACCACCTGTACCATGTCAGATATAGACCACCTGTACCATGTCAGATATAGACCACCACCTGTACCATGTCAGATATAGACCACCTGTACCATGTCAGATATAGACCACCTGTACCATGTCAGATATAGACCACCACCTGTACCATGTCAGATATAGACCACCACCTGTACCATGTCAGATATAGACCACCACCTGTACCATGTCAGATATAGACCACCTGTACCATGTCAGATATAGACCACCACCTGTACCATGTCAGATATAGACCACCTGTACCATGTCAGATATAGACCACCTGTACCATGTCAGATATAGACCACCTGTACCATGTCAGATATAGACCACCTGTACCATGTCAGATATAGACCACCTGTACCATGTCAGATATAGACCACCACCTGTACCATGTCAGATATAGACCACCACCTGTACCATGTCAGATATAGACCACCACCTGTACCATGTCAGATATAGACCACCTGTACCATGTCAGATATAGACCACCACCTGTACCATGTCAGATATAGACCACCTGTACCATGTCAGATATAGACCACTGCATGTACCATGTCAGATATAGACCACCTGTACCATGTCAGATATAGACCACCTGTACCATGTCAGATATAGACCACCTGTACCATGTCAGATATAGACCACCTGTACCATGTCAGATATAGACCACCTGTACCATGTCAGATATAGACCACCTGTACCATGTCAGATATAGACCACCTGTACCATGTCAGATATAGACCACCTGTACCATGTCAGATATAGACCACCACCTGTACCATGTCAGATATAGACCACCACCTGTACCATGTCAGATATAGACCACCTGTACCATGTCAGATATAGACCACCTGTACCATGTCAGATATAGACCACCTGTACCATGTCAGATATAGACCACCACCTGTACCATGTCAGATATAGACCACCTGTACCATGTCAGATATAGACCACCTGTACCATGTCAGATATAGACCACCTGTACCATGTCAGATATAGACCACCTGTACCATGTCAGATATAGACCACCACCTGTACCATGTCAGATATAGACCACCTGTACCATGTCAGATATAGACCACCACCTGTACCATGTCAGATATAGACCACCTGTACAATGTCAGATATAGACCACCACCTGTACAATGTCAGATATAGACCACCTGTACCATGTCAGATATAGACCACCTGTACCATGTCAGATATAGACCACCTGTACCTTGTCAGATATAGACTACCTGTACCATGTCAGATATAGACCACCTGTACCATGTCAGATATAGACCACCTGTCAGATATTGACCACCTGTACCATGTCAGATATAGACCACCTGTACCACGTCAGATATAGACCACCACATGTACCATGTCAGATATAGACCACCACCTGTACCATGTCAGATATAGACCACCACCTGTACCATGTCAGATATAGACCACCTGTACCACGTCAGATATAGACCACCACATGTACCACGCCAGATATAGACCACCACCTGTACCATGTCAGATATAGACCACCACCTGTACCATGTCAGATATAGACCACCACCTGTACCATGTCAGATATAGACTACCACCTGTACCATGTCAGATATAGACCACCACCTGTACCATGTCAGATATAGACCACCACCTGTACCATGTCAGATATAGACTACCACCTGTACCATGTCAGATATAGACCACCACCTGTACCATGTCAGATATAGACCACCACCTGTACCATGTCAGATATAGACCACCTGTACAATGTCAGATATAGACCACCACATGTACCATGTCAGATATAGACCACCACCTGTACCATGTCAGATATAGACCACATGTACCATGTCAGATATAGACAACCTGTACCATGTCAGATATAGACCACCTGTACCATGTCAGATATAGACCACCACCTGTACCATGTCAGATATAGACCACCTGTACCATGTCAGATATAGACCACCTGTACCATGTCAGATATAGACCACATGTACCATGTCAGATATAGACCACATGTACCATGTCAGATATAGACCACCACCTGTACCATGTCAGATATAGACCACCACCTGTACCATGTCAGATATAGACCACCACCTGTACCATGTCAGATATAGACCACCTGTACCATGTCAGATATAGACCACCACCTGTACCATGTCAGATATAGACCACCTGTACCATGTCAGATATAGACCACCACCTGTACCATGTCAGATATAGACCACCTGTACCATGTCAGATATAGACCACCTGTACCATGTCAGATATAGACCACCTGTACCATGTCAGATATAGACCACCACCTGTACCATGTCAGATATAGACCACCACCTGTACCATGTCAGATATAGACCACCACCTGTACCATGTCAGATATAGACCACATGTACCATGTCAGATATAGACCACCACCTGTACCATGTCAGATATAGACCACCACCTGTACCATGTCAGATATAGACCACCTGTACCATGTCAGATATAGACCACCTGTACCATGTCAGATATAGACCACCCGTACCATGTCAGATATAGACCACCACCTGTACCATGTCAGATATAGACCACCTGTACCATGTCAGATATAGACCACCTGTACCATGTCAGATATAGACCACCTGTGCCATGTCAGATATAGACCACCTGTACAATGTCAGATATAGACCACCTGTACCATGTCAGATATAGACCACCACCTGTACCATGTCAGATATAGACCACCTGTACCATGTCAGATATAGACCACCACCTGTACCATGTCAGATATAGACCACCTGTACCATGTCAGATATAGACCACCACCTGTACCATGTCAGATATAGACCACCTGTACCATGTCAGATATAGACCACCACCTGTACCATGTCAGATATAGACCACCTGTACCATGTCAGATATAGACCACCTGTACCATGTCAGATATAGACCACCTGTACCATGTCAGATATAGACCACCACCTGTACCATGTCAGATATAGACCACCTGTACCATGTCAGATATAGACCACCTGTACCATGTCAGATATAGACCACCACCTGTACCATGTCAGATATAGACCACATGTACCATGTCAGATATAGACCACCACCTGTACCATGTCAGATATAGACCACCTGTACCATGTCAGATATAGACCACCACCTGTACCATGTCAGATATAGACCACCTGTACCATGTCAGATATAGACCACCTGTACCATGTCAGATATAGACCACCTGTACCATGTCAGATATAGACCACCTGTACCATGTCAGATATAGACCACCTGTACCATGTCAGATATAGACCACCTGTACCATGTCAGATATAGACCACCTGTACCATGTCAGATATAGACCACCTGTACCATGTCAGATATAGACCACCTGTACCATGTCAGATATAGACCACCACCTGTACCATGTCAGATATAGACCACCACCTGTACCATGTCAGATATAGACCACCACCTGTACCATGTCAGATATAGACCACCTGTACAATGTCAGATATAGACCACCACCTGTACCATGTCAGGTATAGACCACATGTACCATGTCAGATATAGACCACCTGTACCATGTCAGATATACACCACCTGTACAACGTCAAATATAGACCTCCTGTACCATGTCAGATATAGACCACATGTACCATGTCAGATATAGACCACCACCTGTACCATGTCAGATATAGACCACCACCTGTACCATGTCAGATATAGACCACCACCTGTACCATGTCAGATATAGACCACCTGTACCATGTCAGATATAGACCACCACCTGTACCATGTCAGATATAGACCACCTGTACCATGTCAGATATAGACCACTGCATGTACCATGTCAGAAATAGACCACCTGTACCATGTCAGATATAGACCACCTGTACCATGTCAGATATAGACCACCAGTACCATGTCAGATAAAGACCACCTGTACCATGTCAGATATAGACCACCTGTACCATGTCAGATATAGACCACCTGTACCATGTCAGATATAGACCACCTGTACCATGTCAGATATAGACCACCTGTACCCATGTCAGATATAGACCACACCTGTACCATGTCAGATATAGACCACCACCTGTACCATGTCAGATATAGACCACATGTACCATGTCAGATATAGACAACCTGTACCATGTCAGATATAGACCACCTGTACCATGTCAGATATAGACCACCACCTGTACAATGTCAGATATAGACCACCTGTACCATGTCAGATATAGACCACCTGTACCATGTCAGATATAGACCACCTGTAGCCATGGTCAGATGTAGACCACCTGGACCAGGGCAGATATAGACCACCACATGGACCATGGCAGATATAGACCACCCTGTACCATGTCAGATAGAGACCAACACCACCTGTAGCCATGTCAGATATAGAACCGAGCATGGGTACAATGTCAGATCGAGACCACCACCTGTACAGGATGTCAGATATAGAGCCACATGTACCATGTCAGATATGAGAACCCGACCTTGTACCATGTCAGATATAGACCACCTGTACCTGTCAGATATAGACGTACCTGTACCATGGCAGATATAGACCACCTGATATAACACCGTGTACCATGTCAAGTGATAGACCCACCTGTCAGAATTGAACCACCTGTACCATGTCAGGATATAGACCACCTGTACCAACACGTCAGATTAGACCAACCACATGTACCGCACGCCAGATATAGAAGACCACCACCTGTACCATGTCAGATATAGACCACCACCTGTACCATGTCAGATATAGACCACCTGTACCACGTCAGATATAGACCACCACATGTACCCACGCCAGATATAGACCACCACCTGTACCATGTCAGATATAGACCACCACCTGTACCATGTCAGATATAGACCACCACCTGTACCATGTCAGATATAGACTACCACCTGTACCATGTCAGATATAGACCACCACCTGTACCATGTCAGATATAGACTACCACCTGTGCCATGTCAGATATAGACTACCACCTGTACCACGTCAGATATAGACCACCACCTGTACCATGTCAGATATAGACCACCACCTGTACCATGTCAATATAGACCACCTGTACAATGTCAGTATAGACCCACCACATGTAACCATGTCAGATATGACCACCACCTGTACCAGGTCAGATAGACCACATGTAACATGTCAGATATAGACGAACCTGTTACCATGTCAGATATAGACCACCTGTGCCACGTCAGATATAGACCACACCTGTACCAATGTCATATATATACCACTGTACAACGTCAGATATAGACACCTGTACCCATGCAGATAAGACCACATGTACCACGTCAGATATAGACCACATGTACCACGTCGGATATAGACCACCACCTGTACCATGTCAGATATAGACCACCACCTGTACCATGTCAGATATAGACCACCACCTGTACCATGTCAGATATAGACCACCTGTACCATGTCAGATATAGACCACCACCTGCACCATGTCAGATATAGACCACCTGTGCCATGTCAGATATAGACCACCACCTGTACCATGTCAGATATAGACCACCTGTACCATGTCAGATATAGACCACCTGCACCATGTCATATATAGAACACCTGTGCCATGTCAGATATAGACCACCACCTGTGCCATGTCAGATATAGACCACCACCTGTACCATGTCAGATATAGACCACCACCTGTACCATGTCAGATATAGACCACATGTACAATGTCAGATATAGACCACCACCTGTACAATGTCAGATATAGACCACCACCTGTACCATGTCAGATATAGACCACCTGTACCATGTCAGATATAGACCACCTATACAATGTCAGATATAGACCACCCGTACAACGTCAGATATAGACCACCACCTGTACCATGTCAGATATAGACAACCTGTACCATGTCAGATATAGACAACCTGTACCATGTCAGATATAGACCACCTGTGCCATGTCAGATATAGACCACCTGTACAATGTCAGATATAGACCACCTGTACCATGTCAGATATAGACCACCACCTGTACCATGTCAGATATAGACCACATGTACAATGTCAGATATAGACTACCACCTGTACCACGTCAGATATAGACCACCACCTGTACCATGTCAGATATAGACCACCACCTGTACCATGTCAGATATAGACCACCTGTACAATGTCAGATATAGACCACCACATGTACCATGTCAGATATAGACCACCACCTGTACCATGTCAGATATAGACCACATGTACCATGTCAGATATAGACAACCTGTACCATGTCAGATATAGACCACCTGTGCCACGTCAGATATAGACCACCACCTGTACAATGTCAGATATATACCACCTGTACAACGTCAGATATAGACCACCTGTACCATGTCAGATATAGACCACATGTACCACGTCAGATATAGACCACATGTACCACGTCGGATATAGACCACCACCTGTACCATGTCAGATATAGACCACCACCTGTACCATGTCAGATATAGACCACCACCTGTACCATGTCAGATATAGACCACCTGTACCATGTCAGATATAGACCACCACCTGCACCATGTCAGATATAGACCACCTGTGCCATGTCAGATATAGACCACCACCTGTACCATGTCAGATATAGACCACCTGTACCATGTCAGATATAGACCACCTGCACCATGTCATATATAGAACACCTGTGCCATGTCAGATATAGACCACCACCTGTGCCATGTCAGATATAGACCACCACCTGTACCATGTCAGATATAGACCACCACCTGTACCATGTCAGATATAGACCACATGTACAATGTCAGATATAGACCACCACCTGTACAATGTCAGATATAGACCACCACCTGTACCATGTCAGATATAGACCACCTGTACCATGTCAGATATAGACCACCTATACAATGTCAGATATAGACCACCCGTACAACGTCAGATATAGACCACCACCTGTACCATGTCAGATATAGACAACCTGTACCATGTCAGATATAGACAACCTGTACCATGTCAGATATAGACCACCTGTGCCATGTCAGATATAGACCACCTGTACAATGTCAGATATAGACCACCTGTACCATGTCAGATATAGACCACCACCTGTACCATGTCAGATATAGACCACATGTACAATGTCAGATATAGACCACCACCTGTACCATGTCAGATATAGACCACATGTACCATGTCAGATATAGACCACCTGTACCATGTCAGATATAGACCACCTGTGCCATGTCAGATATAGACCACCACCTGTACAATGTCAGATATAGACCACCTGTACCATGTCAGATATAGACCACCTGTACCATTTCAGATATAGACCACCACCTGTACCATGTCAGATATAGACCACATGTACAATGTCAGATATAGACCACCACCTGTACCATGTCAGATATAGACCACCTGTACCATGTCAGATATAGACCACCA
>NC_034187.2:87065124-87067624 GCF_002021735.2 Oncorhynchus kisutch
AGCTGCTAGCCTGGTGATCGATTGAGCTGTCTACCGGCTGCTCTCCCCTGGATTCCGTACGGATGTGTCTTTTTGCAGGGACGGAGGAGGGGCGAGAGAGACAGGAGGGGCGAGAGAGACAGAGGGACAGAGGAGGAGGGAGAGAGAAAGAGGAGGGGTGGAGAGAGACAGAGGAGGGGCGGGGAGAGACAGAGGAGGAGGGAGAGAGAAAGAGGAGGGGCGGAGAGAGACAGAGGAGGGGCGGGGAGAGACAGAGGAGGGGCGAGGAGAGACAGAGGAGGAGGGAGAGAGAAAGAGGAGGGGCGGAGAGAGACAGAGGAGGGGCGGGGAGAGACAGAGGAGGGGCGAGGAGAGACAGAGGAGGAGGGAGAGAGACAGAGGAGGGGTGAGAGAGACAGAGGAGGGGGGAGAGAGACAGAGGAGGGGGGAGAGAGACAGAGGAGGGGGGAGAGAGACAGAGGAGGGGCGAGAGAGACAGAGGAGGGGGGAGAGAGACAGAGGAGGGGGGGAAAGAGACAGAGGAGGGGGGGAAAGAGACAGAGGAGGAGGGAGAGAGAGAGGAGGGGTGAGAGAGACAGAGGAGGGCGGGGAGAGACAGAGGAGGGGCGGGGAGAGACAGAGGAGGGGCGAGGAGAGACAGAGGAGGAGGGAGAGAGAAAGAGGAGGGGCGGAGAGAGACAGAGGAGGGGCGGGGAGAGACAGAGGAGGGGCGAGGAGAGACAGAGGAGGAGGGAGAGAGACAGAGGAGGGGTGAGAGAGACAGAGGAGGGGCGAGAGAGACAGAGGAGGGGCGAGAGAGAGACAGAGGAGGGGGGGGGAGAGACAGAGGGGGGGGAGAGACATAGGAGGGGCGAGAGATACAGAGGAGGGGGTAGAGATACAGAGGAGGGGGTAGAGATACAGAGGAGGGGGTAGAGAGACAGAGGAGGAGGGAGAGAGACAGAGGAGGGGCAGGGAGAGACAGAGGAGGGGCGGGGAGAGACAGAGGAGGGCGGAGAGAGACAGAGGAGGAGGGCGGAGAGAGACAGAGGAGGAGGGAGAGACAGAGGAGGGGCGAGAGAGACAGAGGAGGAGGGAGAGAGACAGAGGAGGGGCGGGGAGAGACAAAGGAGGGGGTAGAGAGACAGAGGAGGGGCGAGAGAGACAGAGGAGGGGCGGAGAGAGACAGAGGAGGGGGAGAGAGACAGAGGAGGGGGGAGAGAGACAGAGGAGGGGGGAGAGACAGAGGAGGGGGGAGAGAGACAGAGGAGGGGGGAGAGAGACAGAAGAGGGGGGAGAGACAGAGGAGGAGGGAGAGAGACAGAGGAGGGGCGGGGAGAGACAGAGGAGGGGGGAGAGAGACAGAGGAGGAGGGAGAGAGACAGAGGAGGGGGTAGAGAGACAGAGGAGGGGTGGAGAGAGACAGAGGAGGGGTGGAGAGAGACAGAGGAGGGGGGAGAGACAGAGGAGGGGGTAGAGAGACAGAGGAGGGGCGGAGAGAGACAGAGGAGGGGCGGAGAGAGACAGAGGAGGGGGGAGAGACAGAGGAGGAGGGAGAGAGACAGAGGAGGGGGGATATAGACAGTGCTACATACATATTGTCATACAGACTGTCATACAGACTGGCATACAGATTTTCATACAGACTGTCATACAGCCTGTCATACAGACAGTGCTACATACAGATTGTCATACAGACAGTGCTACATACAGATTGTCATACAGACAGTGCTACATACAGATTGTCATACAGACTGTCAAGCAGACTGTCAAGCAGATTGTCATACAGACAGTGCTACATACAGCCTGTCATACAGACAGTGCTACATACAGATTGTCATACAGACAGTGCTACATACAGCCTGTCATACAGACAGTGCTACATACAGATTGTCATACAGACAGTGCTACATACAGACTGTCATACAGACTGTCATACAGACAGTGCTACATACAGATTGTCATACAGACAGTGCTACATACAGATTGTCATACAGACTGTCAAGCAGACTGTCAAGCAGACTGTCATACAGACTGTCATACATACTGTCATACAGACAGTGCTACATACAGACTGTCATATAGATTGTCATACAGACTGCCATACAGACAGTCATACATACAGATTGTCATACAGACTATCATACAGATTGTCATACAGACTGTCAAGCAGACTGTCATACAGCCTGTCATACAGACTGTCATACAGACTGTCATACAGACAGTGCTACATACAGACTGTCATATAGATTGTCATACAGACTGCCATACAGACAGTCATACATACAGATTGTCATACAGACTATCATACAGATTGTCATACAGACTATCATACAGATTGTCATACAGACTGTCAAGCAGACTGTCATACAGCCTGTCATACAGACTGTCATACAGACAGTGATACATACAGACTGCCATACAGATTGTCATACAGACTGTCATACAGACTGTCATACAGACAGTGATACATACAGACTGCCATACAGATTGTCATACAGACAGTGCAACATACAGATTG
>NC_034187.2:87072624-87110124 GCF_002021735.2 Oncorhynchus kisutch
TACACCTGGTACCAACAACAAGCTGAATACTGACAACAATACACCTGGTACCAACAACAAGCTGAATACTGACTTCTGACAACAATACACCTGGTACCAACAACAAGCTGAACACTGACTTCTGACAACAATACACCTGGCACCAACAACAAGCGGAATACTGACTTCTGACAACAATACACCTGGTACCAACAACAAGCTGAATACTGACAACAATACACCTGGTACCAACAACAAGCTGAACACTGACAACAATACACCTGGTACCAACAACAAGCTGAATACTGACAACAATACACCTGGTACCAACAACAAGCTGAATACTGACAACAATACACCTGGTACCAACAACAAGCTGAACACTGACAACAATACACCTGGTACCAACAACAAGCTGAATACTGACAACAATACACCTGGTACCAACAACAAGCTGAACACTGACAACAATACACCTGGTACCAACAACAAGCTGAATACTGACAACAATACACCTGGTACCAACAACAAGCTGAATACTGACAGCAATACACCTGGTACCAACAACAAGCTGAACACTGACAACAATACACCTGGTACCAACAACAAGCTGAACACTGACAACAATACACCTGGTACCAACAACAAGCTGAATACTGACAACAATACACCTGGTACCAACAACAAGCTGAACACTGACAACAATACACCTGGTACCAACAACAAGCTGCATACTGACAACAATACACCTGGTACCAACAACAAGCTGAACACTGACAACAATACACCTGGTACCAACAACAAGCTGAATACTGACAACAATACACCTGGTACCAACAACAAGCTGAATACTGACTTCTGACAACAATACACCTGGTACCAACAACAAGCTGAATACTGACAACAATACACCTGGTACCAACAACAAGCTGAATACTGACTTCTGACAACAATACACCTGGTACCAACAACAAGCTGAATACTGGCAACAATACACCTGGTACCAACAACAAGCTGAATACTGACAACAATACACCTGGTACCAACAACAAGCTGAATACTGACAACAATACACCTGGTACCAACAACAAGCTGAATACTGACTTCTGACAACAATACACCTGGTACCAACAACAAGCTGAACACTGACTTCTGACAACAATACACCTGGCACCAACAACAAGCGGAATACTGACTTCTGACAACAATACACCTGGTACCAACAACAAGCTGAATACTGACAACAATACACCTGGTACCAACAACAAGCTGAACACTGACTTCTGACAACAATACACCTGGTACCAACAACAAGCTGAACACTGACTTCTGACAGCAATACACCTGGTACCAACAACAAGCTGAATGCTGACAACAATACACCTGGTACCAACAACAAGCTGAATACTGACAACAATACACCTGGTACCAACAACAAGCTGAACACTGACTTATAGAAGTTACGTCTGTTGAGTCACGGGAAGCTTGTTGGGTGAATGATATTGAAGAGCGCACAGTCAGAGTCCCATTACGGGCTCCTGGAGCAACAGATTCCTCAGCTTGTGTGTATTAAAAGAGGAGGCTCAGGCACTGGTAGACATTCTGGCTCTTGCGTCTCCATAGGGAAGGGAAGGTGAAGTATCTCACAGTAATATGTACCTGAGTTCTACTACAATGCCATTGAAAGTTTGTTTCTCAGAGTTTGTTTCCCTCTAAGACCACTTGAAGCCATAGGCTATAATAAGTACTGTCTAGGAAGGGTGATTTATATTTCAAACTGCTTATTGGCTGTGAAGCCATGGGAGACATGTAGCCTGTCTAGATTGGTAAGTTTGTTTGACATGTTAGTTGCTTTGGGGACTACAGCGTAGAACAGTTCATTAACTATTCCAGTCTTACAGACCTCATCTTGTGGGATTTAGACGATATGTTTACTCTCTATAATTGCATCTGAAGTGCTATGTCTTCCCAAATACAAAGGATATCAACGTCATCCTCCAGGATGATAAGCTAGTGAATTATCTATGTACATGATCTATATACATTCTATACATTATCTATATACAGCGTGGACTTGGGGAACATAATTGGGATGTTTCAATGACTCCCTCCCTTCCTCCCTTCCCTCCCTTCCCTCCCTCCCTCCCTCCCTCCCTCCCTCCCTCCCTCCAGTTATTATGTGTGGGGACCCAGGTGTGCCAGCTAATGGTTTGAGGCTGGGCAGTGAATTCACCTACAACAGCACTGTGAGTTTCCAGTGTGCCCCAGGCTTCACTATGGACGCTGATCGCGCTTCAACCCTGGTCTGCACAAAGGACCGCACATGGAACGGGACCAAGCCACAATGCAAAGGTACTGGCACACACACACAAACACACAGAAAAACATATGCACAGACACACACACACACACACAAACACACAGAAAAACATATGCACAGACACACTCACACACAGACTCTAGCACAATCTCTCTCTCAATAACAAACACTGTATCCCCCTGCCTCACACTCTCTCTCTCTCTCTCTCTCTCTCTCTCTCTCTCTCTCTGTCTCACTCGGTCTGTCTCCTCTCTCTCTCTCTCTGTCTCTGTCTCACTCGGTCTGTCTCCTCTCTCTCTCTCTCTCTCTCTGTCTCTGTCTCACTCGGTCTGTCTCCTCTCTCTCTCTCTCTCTCTCTCTGTCTCACTCGGTCTGTCTCCTCTCTCTCTCTCTCTGTCTCTGTCTCACTCGGTCTGTCTCCTCTCTCTCTGTCTCTCTCTCTCTCTCTCTGTCTCACTCGGTCTGTCTCCTCTCTCTCTCTCTCTGTCTCTGTCTCACTCGGTCTGTCTCCTCTCTCTCTCTCTCTCTGTCTCTGTCTCACTCGGTCTGTCTCCTCTCTCTCTCTGTCTCTGTCTCACTCGGTCTGCATGGGAAACACATGTTTACGTTGCCAAAGCAAATAGAACAGACAATAAACAAAAGGGAAATAAACAAGAGAAACATTAGCGAACACAACTCACAAACGTTTTTACAGACTACAAACAGTGCTGTAACAATGTAAGTTGTATTCCACTGGTTCTACTATGTTGTTCCTATGGCACCTTGCTGCTCTGTCTCTAACAGTGGTTTATTCACACCCTCTTGGCAGTTTTCCTATTTTGTTGCCTTACAACCTGGAATTAAAACAGATTTTTTTTTTTTGGGGGGGGTTGTATCATTTTATTTACGTAACCATGCCTACCCCTTTGAAGATGCAAAAACATTTTTTAATGTGAAACAATCAAGAAGTAAGACAAACAAACAGTAAACTTGAGCTTCTCGTCTCTTGGGGTATGTCTCTATAAACTTGGCACATCTAGCCACTGGGAATTTTGCCCATTCTTCAAGGCAAGTTGGATGGGTTCCGCTCGTGTACAGCAATCTTTAAGTCATACCACAGATTCTCGAGTGGATTGAGGTCTGGGCTTTGCCTAGGCCATTCCCTGCCGATGAAAAACATCCCCACAGCATGATGCTGCCACCACCATGCTCCACTGTGGGGACGATATTCTCGGGGTGATGAGAGGTGTTGGGTTTGCTCCAAACATTGTGTCTTCCTTGATGGCCTAAAATCTCAATTTTAGTCTCATCTGACTAGAGTACCTTCTTTCATATGTTTTGGGAGTCTCCCACATGCCTTTTGGCGAACACCAAATGTGTTTGGTTATTTGTTTCTGGCCACTCTTCCATAAAGCCCAGCTCTGTGGAGTGTATGGCTTAAAGTGGTCCTACGGACAGATACTCCAATCTCCACTGTGAAGTGTGCAGCTCCTTCAGGGTTATCTTTGGTCTCTTTGTTGCTTCTCTGATTAATGGCCTCCTTGCCTGGTCCGTGAGTTTTGGTGGGCGGTCCTCTCTTGGCAGGTTTGTTGTGGTGCCATATTCTTTTCCATTTTTTAATAAAGGATTTAATGGTGCTCTGTGGGATGTTCAAAGTTTCAGATATTTTTTTATAAACACTGATCTGTACTTCTCCTCAACTTTGTCCCCGACCTGTTTGGAGAGCTCCTTGGTTTACATGGTGCCGCTTGCTTGGTGGTGCGCCTTGCTCAGTGCTGTTGCAGACTCTGGGGCCTTTTCAGAACAGGTGTATATATACTAAGATCATGTGACAGATCATGTGGCACCTAGATTGCACACAGGTGGACTTCATTTAACTAATTATTTGACTTCTGAAGGTAATTGGTTTCTACAGATCTTATTCAGGGGCTTCGTAGCAAAGAATACGCAGCACTTTTAAATTTAAAATTTTGTGAAACATATTTATGTATTTTTTTCCATTTCACTTCACCAATTTGGACCATTTTGTGTTTGTCCATTACATGAAGTCCAAATAAAAATCTATTTAAATTACAGGTTGTAATGCAACAAAATAGGAAAAACACCAGGCAATGAATACTTCTGCAAGGCACTGTACATTTTGCAGAAGGTGAGGAAGTGCAGCTCAGTTTCCACCTCATTTTGTGGGCAGTGTGCACATAGCCTGTCTTCTCTTGAGAGCCATGTCTGCCTACGGCAGCCTTTCTCAATAGCAAGGCTATGCTCACCGAGTCTGTACATAGTCAAGGATTTTCTTAATTTGGGATCAGTCACAGTTGTCAGGTATTCTGCCACTGTGTACTCTCTGTTTAGGACAAAATAGCATTCCGATATGCTCTGTTCTTTGGTTGATTCTTTCCAGTGTGTCAAATATTTATATTTTTGCTTTCTCATGATTTGGATGGGTCTAATTGTGTTGCTGTCCTGGTGCTCTGTGGGGTCTGTAAACAGACCCCCAGGATCAGTTTGCTTAGGGGACTCTTCTCCAGGTTAATCTCTCTGTAGGTGATACATTTGTTATGGAAGGTTTGGGAATCGCTTCCTTTTAGGTCGTTGTAGAATTTAACGTCTCTTGTCTGGATTTGGTCATTAGCGGGTATCGACCTAATTCTGCTCTGCAGGCATTGTTTGGGGTTTACGTTGTACACTGATTATATGTTTGTGTACGTTGTTGAAGAATTCTGCATGCCGAGTCTCAATTGTGTTTTTGTCCCATTTTGTGAAGTCTTGGTTGGTGATCGGACCCCAGACCTCACAACCATAAAGGACAATGGGTTCTATGACTGATTCAAGTATTTTTAGCCAGATCCTAATTGGTATGTCAAATGTTATGTTCCTTTTGATGGCATAGAAGGCCCTCCTTGCCGTGTCTCTCAGATCGTTCACAGCCTTGTGGAAGTTACCTGTGGTGTTGATGTTTAGGCCAAGGAAGGTGTAATTCTGTGAGGGCACTGAGAACCAAGTCTGACAGAATCTGTATAGAATATCTAGGTCCTCCAGTAGGCCCTTCTTGGTTGAGGACAGAATCTGTATAGAATATCTAGGTCCTCCAGTAGGCCCTTCTTGGTTGAGGACAGAATCTGTATAGAATATCTAGGTCCTCCTTCTTGGTTGAGGACAGAATCACCAGATCATCAGCAAACTGAGTCGTGTGCTGCAGAAAACTGTATGTTGAAGAGTGTGGGGCTCAAGCTGCTTCCCTGCCCTGGGGAAAGAAATATGTGTATTAATTCCCAATTTTAAATGCACATTTGTTGTATGTTTACATTGATTTTAAAATGTCATAGGCTTTTCCTCCCAACACCACTTTCAATCAATACCTATATATAGTAGACCCAGTCAATGTCCAATCAATACCTATATATAGTAGACCCAGTCAATGTCCAATCAATACCTATATATAGTAGACCCAGTCAATGTCCAATCAATACCTATATATAGTAGACCCAGTCAATGTCCAATCAATACCTATATATAGTAGACCCAGTCAATGTCCAATCAATACCTATATATAGTAGACCCAGTCAATGTCCAATCAATACCTATATATAGTAGACCCAGTCAATGTCCAATCAATACCTATATATAGTAGACCCAGTCAATGTCCAATCAATACCTATATATAGTAGACCCAGTCAATGTCCAATCAATACCTATATATAGTAGACCCAGTCAATGTCCAATCAATACCAATATATAGCAGACCCAGTCAATGTCCAATCAATACCTATATATAGTAGACCCAGTCAATGTCCAATCAATACCTATATATAGTAGACCCAGTCAATGTCCAATCAATACCTATATATAGTAGACCCAGTCAATGTCCAATCAATACCTATATATAGTAGACCCAGTCAATGTCCAATCAATACCTATATATAGTAGACCCAGTCAATGTCCAATCAATACCTATATATAGTAGACCCAGTCAATGTCCAATCAATACCTATATATAGTAGACCCAGTCAATGTCCAATCAATACCTATATATAGTAGACCCAGTCAATGTCCAATCAATACCTATATATAGTAGACCCAGTCAATGTCCAATCAATACCAATATATAGCAGACCCAGTCAATGTCCAATCAATACCTATATATAGTAGACCCAGTCAATGTCCAATCAATACCTATATATAGTAGACCCAGTCAATGTCCAATCAATACCTATATATAGTAGACCCAGTCAATGTCCAATCAATACCTATATATAGTAGACCCAGTCAATGTCCAATCAATACCTATATATAGTAGACCCAGTCAATGTCCAATCAATACCTATATATAGTAGACCCAGTCAATGTCCAATCAATACCTATATATAGTAGACCCAGTCAATGTCCAATCAATACCTATATATAGCAGACCCTCATACCAGATATTCAAAAGCTTTTTAAATCAACAAAGTATGTTTGTTTGTCTACATGGTCTGTTGTTCAGTATTTTGGTAAGACTAAAGACTAAGACTAATTTCCTGACCCATTTGACATTTACTCAGGAAATGTTGGAGTTGTTGAAATGTTGATGCTGTTGATACTGCAGAGGATTTTTTTATGACGCATATTCTACGCTAATTACTTTTGTGGGAAGAGGTGATCAGGCATTTGTTCCAAATGATACCAGAGCTGAGGATAATGTTGAAGAGTTTAAGTTTACTGCTAAGTTTTCACCATTGAAGCACAACATTTTGTCTAGGAGGGATTGTATTTGTTGTTAGGTTCCCTTTAATAGCTTTAATATAGCAGATAGATAGTTGCATCAATGTCTGCATAATTTCTAATCCCTCTAATATTGTTTCGTAAATATATATGGGCTCACGAGTGGATCTCAGTGCTATAGGCTTCAATACAGACCCCGGTTCGATTCCAGGCCGTATCACAACTGGCTGGGATTGGGAGTCCCATATGCTTAACTGACTTGCCTAGTAAAATAAAGGTTAAATATATAGAATTGGCACAGTTACCTAGCAGCCAGTAGCTAGCTAGCGACAAAAGTTATTAACTAACTATGCTCCTGTTCAAAAGTTTGGGGTCACTTAGAAATGTCCTTGTTTTTGAAAGAAAAGCAAAAAATGTTGCCAATAATAATAACATAAATATGTAAATATATATATATGTATGTATAAATATATATATATGAAATAACATAAAATTGATCAGAAATACAGTGTACACATTGTTAATGATGTAAATGACTATTGTAGCTGGAAACGGCTGATTTTTTATGGAATATCTACATAGGCGTACAGAGGCCCATTATCAGCAACCATCACTCCTGTGTTCCAATGGCACGTTGTGTTAGCTAATCCAAGTTTATCATTTTATAAGGTTAATTGATCATTAGAAAACCCTTTTGCAATTATGTTAGCACAGCTGAAAACTGTTGTTCTGATTAAAGAAGCAATAAAATGGGCCATCTTTAGACTAGTTGAGTATCTGGAGCATCAGCATTTGTGGTTTCGATTACAGGCTCAAAATGGCCAGAAACAAAGAACTTTCTTCTGAAACTCGTCAGTCAATTTTTTGTTCTGAGAAATGAAGGCTATTCTATGCGAGAAATTATGAAGAAACTGAAGATCTTGTACAACGATGTGTACTACTCCCTTCTCAGAACAGCGCAAACTGGCCCTAACCAGAATAGAAAGAGGAGTGGGAGGCCCCGGTGCACAACTGAGAAAGAGGACAAGTACATTAGAGTGTCTAGTTTGAGAAACAGACGTTTCACAAGTCCTCATCTTGCGGCTTCATTAAATAGTACCTGCAAAACACCAGTCTCTACGTAAACAGTGAAGAGGTCAAGAGGTGAAGAGGTCTGTCAAGCATGGTGGAGGCAATGTGATGGTCTGGGGGTGCTTTTGGTGGTGGTAAAGTTGGAGATTTGTATAAGGTAAATGGGATCTTGAAGAAGGAAGGCTATCACTCCATTTTGCAACGCCATGACATACCCTGTAGACGGTAATTAACTAAAGCCAATTTCCTCCTGCAACAGGACAATGACCCAAAGCACAATTCCAATCTACACAATAACTATTTAGTGAAGAAGCGGTCAGCTGGTTTTCTGTCTATAATGGAGCGGCCAACACAGTCACCAGATCTCAACCCTATTGAGCTGTTGTGGGAGCAGCTTGACAGTATGGTACGTGCCTATCAAGCTTATCCAATTTATTGGAGGTGCTTCAGGAAGCATGGGGTGAAATTTCTCCAGATTACCTCAACAAATTGACAACTACAAAAGGTCTGCAAGGCTGTAATAGTTGCAAATGGAGGATTCTTTGACGAAAGCATATACAAGAAAGGTGGGAACATCATTGTTCTCCTCCAGCACTCTCACCATCTCCTGCCGCTGGGCTCTGTTCTTTCTCCTGCTCCTTCTCCTGTTGAAGTTGTCTCACCACAGTCCAGAGTGCAGACATGCCCCACCAGCTCTCTGGGCCTGGTTGCCGGGATTTGTTGAGCCGGACTATTGTCTGGGTCTGTGCTGACTGGAGTGTGTTCACCTGCTTTTCCAGCTCCACATGCCTTCCCTGCAGCTGGGTGAATGCATACTTAATTTAAGTGAGAGAGTAGTGGTTGACTTTCCGCTTGGGATTGCTCATCTGTGCGGTTGTGTACTGAAGAGGTCTGGTCTGACTCGCTCGGGGTGGGTGAGTCTTCATCGAGAGAGCTTCTCCTGCTGCGCTCCCTCTTTAATTGTGAAGTCTAAAACTGTTTGCCCTGTACCAATATTATTCCAGACTTTTACAGGTTGACATTAGCTTGTAGAGGTTGACATTAGCTTGTAGAGGTTGACATTAGCTTGTACAGGTTGACATTAGCTTGTAGAGGTTGACATTAGCTTGTAGAGATTGACATTAGCTTGTAGAGGTTGACATTAGCTTGTACAGGTTGACATTAGCTTGTACAAGTTGACATTAGCTTGTACAGGTTGACATGACACTCCTGAGTTTCCACCTATTGCTAATACCCCAGCCCCCTTAACAGAGGGGGAGCTTGTTAATATATCACTGTGCCATGCCAAACAATGGTCTGTATGGAATATTATGTTTCCTATGTTCCCATTTTTGAAGCAGTTAGCAAAAAGTGGCTCTGGATTATCTGTTAGGATCTCATTTTTGTACTCGTTCCGTGCCTTTTCATTGTTTACATCCAAGGGGTATTGTATTGTGAGGACCTCTGCACATGGGGAAGCCAGCCTCTCCATTTGGGACGGGGGAGGCTGTGAAACTCTCTGCCGTTGTTGGGCTCAAGGGCTTTGGCACCTCTCACTTCGCACCTCAGTGCTAATTGAAGTTGCAGCCAGATATGTTCTGTCCTAGTAAGCTTGGTAGCCTTAACTTAGCATTCAGTTCTTATAAAGGAAAATATATCGTTGTAATGTCCTTGTCTTATTGACTTTAAAAGTAGCTTCAGACTAAACATTACTCACTCATTTCCAGGTTGGATGGTATTTTCAGGTTTCTGCTTCCTGTGCTGGTAGTTGGTTTGCCAGAGCATTAGCTGTATAGTCCTTTGCAATAACAATCTTTCCAGAACCTTTGTCCAAAATCAGGTTTTAGGTTTGAAGATTTGATTTGGAGTGAAGGTTATGTTGTGGAGGGCAGTATCCTGTAAATGTCCTTGTAAAAAAGAATTCAAGTTTATCCAACTCTTAATCTATATTTTTGTTTAAAAAAATCTGAATCTGAATCTCTGTCTCTCTCCAGCTATAGTGTGTACGGCCCCGCCTCCCATTCCTAACGGCCAGGTGGTTGGAACAGACTTCACCTGGGGCAACAGCGTTAGTTACGCCTGTAACCAGGGTTACCAGCTCTCCCTGCCCACCATGATCACCTGCCAGGGAAACGGCACCTGGATTGGAGAAAAACCACAGTGCTTCCGTAAGTAAACCACTGGAATATACCTGTATATCTGTATACCTGTATACCTGAGCTTCAACTAGCTGTAAGGACATGCCATGTATAGCATTGGTGGTCAGTGCTGTTTTAGATGAAGACGGGCAATCTTTTTTTTTTATGAGCATGGCCTCATTTCTATTACAGCATATTGGATGACTGACATTCGTATGCCATTCACCCAGTTCAATGTAACAATGATACTCTAGTTGTCCCTGTACCCATCATGAGGTTGATACAACCTGGACTATGAACTATATTTTACAGCGTAGGTGCACACAGGTCGAGAAACAAAATTTGATGTGACGGACAGTGACACATTCAATACGGCCATACACCTCTGATCACGCGTAAACACATTTCACTTTCATAGCAGCCACGTAGTATTCCTTCATCCTTCTATGCACTCTCCTCTTCCCTTCATTTGTGGACTTCAATGTACAACGCATCAGCTATACGTGACCGGAGGAAAGCCAAACCGCTACACAGCCTACATCGTTGTCATCATGTTAGCTAAAATAACATCATAGTAAACATAGCTAATAGAACTAACACATTAGTAAACCTTCTACAATCAGTAGCGTTACAGTGTACAGTCAGTAAGCAGTTTAGCACTATCTCTGGCAGACGCTGGTGGTAGTAAATTAATAAAACCAAAAGCTTACCTTGACTTGGAAGAGTTCCAGTGTTGTGTTGGATAGTCATAGCCAGCTAGCTAACATAGCATCCCTTTGTTATAGCCAGCTAGCTAACATAGCATCCCTCTGTTATAGCCAGCTAGCTAACATAGCATCCCTCTGTTATAGCCAGCTAGCTAACATAGCATCCCTTTGTTATAGCCAGCTAGCTAACATAGCATCCCTTTGTTATAGCCAACTAGCTAACATAGCATCCCTTTGTTTGAGCAGGGTCTTTCAGTAGGCTAAACTAGTTAGCTGCATTTGCTACCTAAATAAGTGACAATCTCTCTCTCCATTTCTCTCTTGCTTCTTCTTCATTTAGGAATAAATTAATTTGTTGAAAACTGTTCAACTATTGTCTTTCTCTCTCTTTGAGTCAACTACTCACCACATGTTTTTCACTACAGTGCTAGCTAGCTGAAGCTTATGCTTTCAGTACTAGATTAATTTCCTGATCCTTTGATTGGGTAGACAACATGTCAGTTCATGCTGCTAGAGCTCCGATCTGTTGGAGGACGTCCTCCGGAAGTTGTCATTGTTACTGTGTAAGTCTATGGAAGGCGGTGAGAACCATAAGCCTCCTAGGTTTTGTATTGAAGTCAATGTACCCAGAGGAGGAAGGAAGCTAGCTGTCCTCCGGCTACACCATGGTGCTACCCAACAGTGTTCTGTTGAGGCTACTGTAGACCTTCATTGCAAAACAGTGTGTTTTAATCAATAATCAATAATTTAATCTATTATTTGGTGATGTGATTATATTTAGTAAAGTTTTATCCAAAAAATTATTAAATGAAATTCACTGAGAAAGACGGTAATCTCCTTCCTCCTCTGAGCTGCAATATGACATTTACCATAGTCACATCCCAGAGACACATCCCATAGACACATCCCATAGACACATCCCATAGACACATCCCATAGACACATCACATAGTCACATCCCATAGACACATCCCATAGACACATCCCATAGTCACATCCCAGAGACACATCCCATAGACACATCCCATAGACACATCCCATAGACACATCCCATAGTCACATCCCATAGTCACATCCCATCCCATAGACACATCCCATCCCATAGACACATCCCAGAGACACATCACATCCTATAGACACATCCCATAGACACATCCCATCCCATAGACACATCCCATAGAGACATCACATCCTATAGACACATCCCATAGACACATCCCATGCCATAGTCACATCCCATAGTCACATCCCATAGGCACATCCCATAGTCACATCCCATAGACACATCCCATAGACACATCCCATAGACACATCCCATAGTCACATCCCATAGACACATCCCATAGACACATCCCATAGTCACATCCCATCCCATAGACACATCCCATGGACACATCCCATCCCATAGACACATCCCATAGTCACATCCCATCCCATAGACACATCCCATCCCATAGACACATCCCATCCCATAGTCACATCCCATAGTCACAACCCATAGACACATCCCATAGTCACATCCCATAGTCATAACCCATAGACACATCACATCCCAAAGACACATCCCATTGACACATCCCATAGACACATCCCATAGACACATCCCATAGTCACATCCCATAGTTACAACCCATAGACACATCACATCCCATAGACACATCCCATTGACACATCCCATAGACACATCCCATAGACATATCCCATAGACACATCCCATAGACACATCCCATAGACACATCCCATCCCATAGTCACATCCCATAGTCACAACCCATAGACACATCCCATAGTCACATCCCATAGTCATAACCCATAGACACATCACATCCCATAGACACATCCCATAGACACATCCCATAGACATATCCCATAGACACATCCCATAGACACATCCCATAGTCACATCCCATAGACACATCCCATAGACACATCACATAGACAAATCCCATAGACACATCCCATAGACACATCACATCCCATAGACACATCTCATAGACACATCCCATAGACACATCACATCCCATAGACACATCCCATAGTCACATCCCATAGACACATCCCATAGACACACCCCATCCCATAGTCACATCCCATAGACACATCCCATAGACACATCCCATAGTCACATCCCATAGACACATCCCATCCCATAGACACATCCCATAGACACATCCCATAGACACATCACATCACATAGACACATCCCATAGACACATCCCATAGTCACATCCCATAGTCACATCCCATAGTCACATCCCATAGACACATCACATAGACACATCCCATAGTCACATCCCATAGACACATCCCATCCCATAGACACATCCCATAGTCACATCCCATAGACACATCCCATCCCATAGACACATCCCATAGACACATCCCATAGACACATCCCATAGACACATCACATCCCATAGTCACATCCCATAGTCACATCCCATAGACACATCACATCACATAGACACATCCCATAGACACATCCCATCCCATAGACACATCCCATAGACACATCCCATAGACACATCCCATAGACACATCCCATAGTCACATCACATCCCATAGACACATCCCATAGTCACATCCCATAGACACATCCCATCCCATAGACACATCCCATAGTCACATCCCATAGACACATCCCATCCCATAGTCACATCACATCCCATAGTCACATCATATCCCATAGACACATCACATCCCATAGTCACATCACATCCCATAGACACATCCCATAGACACATCCCATAGTCACATCCCATAGACACATCCCATAGACACATCACATCCCATAGACACATCCCATAGACACATCCCATAGACACATCCCATCCCATAGACACATCCCATAGACACATCCCATAGATACATCACATCACATAGACACATCCCATAGACACATCCCATAGACACATCCCATCCCATAGACACATCCCATAGTCACATCCCATAGACACATCACATCCCATAGACACATCCCATAGACACATCCCATAGTCACATCCCATAGACACATCCCATCCCATAGTCACATCACATCCCATAGTCACATCACATCCCATAGACACATCCCATCCCATAGACACATCACATCCCATAGACACATCCCATAGACACATCCCATAGACATATCCCATAGACACATCCCATAGACACATCCCATAGTCACATCCCATAGACACATCCCATAGACACATCACATAGACAAATCCCATAGACACATCCCATAGACACATCACATCCCATAGACACATCTCATAGACACATCCCATAGACACATCACATCCCATAGACACATCCCATAGTCACATCCCATAGACACATCCCATCCCATAGTCACATCCCATAGACACATCCCATAGACACATCACATAGACACATCCCATAGACACATCCCATAGACACATCACATCCCATAGTCACATCCCATAGACACATCCCATCCCATAGACACATCCCATAGACACATCCCATAGACACATCACATCACATAGACACATCCCATAGTCACATCCCATAGTCACAATCCATAGACACATCACATAGACACATCCCATAGTCACATCCCATAGACACATCCCATCCCATAGACACATCCCATAGTCACATCCCATAGACACATCCCATCCCATAGACACATCCCATAGACACATCCCATAGACACATCCCATAGACACATCACATCCCATAGTCACATCCCATAGTCACATCCCATAGACACATCACATCCCATAGACACATCCCATAGACACATCCCATAGTCACATCCCATAGATACATCACATCACATAGACACATCCCATAGACACATCCCATCCCATAGTCACATCCCATAGACACATCCCATAGACACATCACATAGACACATCCCATAGACACATCCCATAGACACATCACATCCCATAGACACATCCCATAGTCACATCCCATAGACACATCCCATCCCATAGACACATCCCATAGACACATCCCATAGACACATCACATCACATAGACACATCCCATAGACACATCCCATAGTCACATCCCATAGTCACATCCCATAGTCACATCCCATAGACACATCACATAGACACATCCCATAGTCACATCCCATAGACACATCCCATCCCATAGACACATCCCATAGTCACATCCCATAGACACATCCCATCCCATAGACACATCCCATAGACACATCCCATAGACACATCCCATAGTCACATCCCATAGTCACATCCCATAGACACATCACATCACATAGACACATCCCATAGACACATCCCATCCCATAGACACATCCCATAGACACATCCCATAGTCACATCACATCCCATAGACACATCCCATAGACACATCCCATAGACACATCCCATCCCATAGACACATCCCATAGTCACATCCCATAGACACATCCCATCCCATAGTCACATCACATCCCATAGTCACATCATATCCCATAGACACATCACATCCCATAGTCACATCACATCCCATAGACACATCCCATAGACACATCCCATAGTCACATCCCATAGACACATCCCATAGACACATCACATCCCATAGACACATCCCATAGACACATCCCATAGACACATCCCATCCCATAGACACATCCCATAGACACATCCCATAGTCACATCCCATAGACACATCCCATCCCATAGTCACATCACATCCCATAGTCACATCACATCCCATAGACACATCCCATCCCATAGCCACATCACATCCCATAGTCACATCCCATAGACACATCCCATAGACACATCCCATCCCATAAACACATCCCATAGACACATCCCATAGACACAACCCATAGTCACATTGGATACCTAGTGCTTTGTTACATGTTATCAACCGAATGATAGTACATCTTATATAGCTTATCTTTCTCTCTCGCTCCTCATACCCCCCCCCCCCCCCCTCTAGCTGTGTTCTGTGGAGACCCAGGTGTCCCGGCCCAGGGGAGAAGGGAGGACCGTGGGTTCACCTACCTCTCCTCTGTCTCCTTCTCCTGCTCTCCTCCTTTGGTGTTGGTGGGTTCAGCCAGACGATACTGTCAGTATGACGGCGTCTGGAGTGGCACTCAGCCATCCTGCATAGGTAAGAATGGGTCCAGCTAACTCTCAGTAACCAACTCAGACCAGGCTGTCAGAATGGGTCCAGCTAACTCTCAGTAACCAACTCAGACCAGGCACTCAGAATGGGTCCTATCAGTAACCAACTCAGACCAGGCACTCAGAATGGGTCCTATCAGTAACCAACGCAGACCAGGCACTCAGAATGGGTCCTATCAGTAACCAACTCAGACCAGGCACTCAGAATGGGTCCTATCAGTAACCAACTCAGACCAGGCACTCAGAATGGATCCTATCAGTAACCAACTCAGACCAGGCACTCAGAATGGGTCCTATCAGTAACCAACTCAGACCAGGCACTAAGAATGGGTCCTATCAGTAACCAACTCAGAACAGGCACTCAGAATGGGTCCTACTAACTCTCAGTAACCAACTCAGACCAGGCTGTCAGAATGGGTCCTATCAGTAACCAACTCAGTCCAGGCACTCAGAATGGGTCCTATCAGTAACCAACTCAGACCAGGCACTCAGAATGGGTCCTATCAGTAACCAACTCAGACCAGGCACTCAGAATGGGTCCTATTAGTAACCAACTCAGACCAGGCACTCAGAATGGGTCCTACTAACTCTCAGTAACCAACTCAGACCAGGCTGTCAGAATGGGTCCTATCAGTAACCAACTCAGACCAGGCACTCAGAATGGGTCCTATCAGTAACCAACTCAGACCAGGCACTCAGAATGGGTCCTATCAGTAACCAACTCAGACCAGGCACTCAGAATGGGTCCTATCAGTAACCAACTCAGACCAGGCACTCAGAATGGGTCCTATCAGTAACCAACTCAGACCAGGCACTCAGAATGGGTCCTATCAGTAACCAACTCAGACCAGGCACTCAGAATGGGTCCTATCAGTAACCAACTCAGACCAGGCACTCAGAATGGGTCCTATCAGTAACCAACTCAGACCAGGCACTCAGAATGGGTCCTATCAGTAACCAACTCAGACCAGGCACTCAGAATGGGTCCTATCAATAACCAACTCAGACCAGGCACTCAGAATGGGTCCTACTAACTCTCAGTAACCAACTCAGACCAGGCTGTCAGAATGGGTCCTATCAGTAACCAACTCAGACCAGGCACTCAGAATGGGTCCTATCAGTAACCAACTCAGACCAGGCACTCAGAATGGGTCCTATCAGTAACCAACTCAGACCAGGCACTCAGAATGGGTCCTATCAGTAACCAACTCAGACCAGGCACTCAGAATGGGTCCTATCAGTAACCAAATCAGACCAGGCACTCATAATGGATCCTATCAGTAACCAACTCAGAACAGGCACTCAGAATGGGTCCTATCAGTAACCAACTCAGACCAGGCACTCAGAATGGGTCCTATCAGTAACCAACTCAGACCAGGCACTCAGAATGGGTCCTATCAGTAACCAACTCAGACCAGGCACTCAGAATGGGTCCTATCAGTAACCAACTCAGACCAGGCACTCAGAATGGGTCCTATCAGTAACCAACTCAGACCAGGCACTCAGAATGGATCCTATCAGTAACCAACTCAGACCAGGCACTCAGAATGGGTCCTATCAGTAACCAACTCAGACCAGGCACTCAGAATGGGTCCTATCAGTAACCAACTCAGACCAGGCACTCAGAATGGATCCTATCAGTAACCAACTCAGACCAGGCACTCAGAATGGGTCCTATCAGTAACCAACTCAGACCAGGCACTCAGAATGGGTCCTATCAGTAACCAACTCAGACCAGGCACTCAGAATGTGTCCTATCAGGAACCAACTCAGACCAGGCACTCAGAATGGGTCCTATCAGTAACCAACTCAGACCAGGCTGTCAGAATGGATCCTATCAGTAACCAACTCAGACCAGGCTGTCAGAATGGGTCCTATCAGTAACCAACTCAGACCAGGCACTCAGCATGGGTCCTATCAGTAACCAACTCAGACCAGGCACTCAGAATGGGTCCTATCAGTAACCAACTCAGACCAGGCACTCAGAATGGGTCCTATCAGTAACCAACTCAGACCAGTCACTCAGAATGGGTCCTATCAGTTACCAACTCAGACCAGGCACTCAGAATGGGTCCTATCAGTAACCAACTCAGACCAGGCACTCAGAATGGATCCTATCAGTAACCAACTCAGACCAGGCACTCAGAATGGGTCCTATCAGTAACCAACTCAGACCAGGCACTCAGAATGGGTCCTATCAGTAACCAACTCAGACCAGGCACTCAGAATGGGTCCTATCAGTAACCAACTGAGACCAGGCTGTCAGAATGGGTCCTATCAGTAACCAACTCAGACCAGGCACTCAGAATGGGTCCTATCAGTAACCAACTGAGACCAGGCTGTCAGAATGGGTCCTATCAGTAACCAACTCAGACCAGGCACTCAGAATGGGTCCTATCAGTAAACAACTCAGACCAGGCACTCAGAATGGGTCCTATCAGTAACCAACTCAGACCAGGCACTCAGAATGGGTCCTATCAGTAACCAACTCAGACCAGGCACTCAGAATGGGTCCTATCAGTAACCAACTGAGACCAGGCTGTCAGAATGGGTCCTATCAGTAACCAACTCAGACCAGGCACTCAGAATGGGTCCTATCAGTAACCAACTGAGACCAGGCTGTCAGAATGGGTCCTATCAGTAACCAACTCAGACCAGGCACTCAGAATGGGTCCTATCAGTAACCAACTCAGACCAGGCACTGAGAATGGGTCCTATCAGTAACCAACTCAGACCAGGCACTCAGAATGGGTCCTATCAGTAACCAAGTCAGACCAGGCACTCAGAAGGGGTCCTATCAGTCACCAACTCAGACCAGGCACTCATAATGGGTCCTATCAGTAACCAACTCAGACCAGGCACTCAGAATGGGTCCTATCAGTAACCAACTCAGACCAGGCACTCAGAATGGGTCCTATCAGTAACCAACTGAGACCAGGCTGTCAGAATGGGTCCTATCAGTAACCAACTCAGACCAGGCACTCAGAATGGGTCCTATCAGTAACCAACTGAGACCAGGCTGTCAGAATGGGTCCTATCAGTAACCAACTCAGACCAGGCACTCAGAATGGGTCCTATCAGTAACCAACTCAGACCAGGCACTGAGAATGGGTCCTATCAGTAACCAACTCAGACCAGGCACTCAGAATGGGTCCTATCAGTAACCAAGTCAGACCAGGCACTCAGAAGGGGTCCTATCAGTCACCAACTCAGACCAGGCACTCATAATGGGTCCTATCAGTAACCAACTCAGACCAGGCACTCAGAATGGGTCCTATCAGTAACCAACTCAGACCAGACCCTTGCACTTCATTTAGGAAGTTCTGCATTATGAAACATTTACAGGATGACACTAAATGGTGTTGCCTGCATGTCAGCGCCACAACAACAAAATATGCAGAATATTTTATTAACAAGGTAACTGAATGTCTCGAACAAGAACAATATTCTAAAACGTTGGTCGAACTCTGTAAATAATACACTGAGTGCACAAAACATTAAGAACACCTGCTGTTTCCATGACAGACTGACCAGGTGAATCCAGGTGAAAGCTATGATCCCGTATTGATGTCACCTGTGACATCCACTTCAATCAGTGTAGATGAAGGGGAGGAGACGGGGTTAAAGAAGGATTGTTAAGCCTTGAGACATGGATTGTGTGTCATTCTGAGGGTGAATGGGCAAGACAAAACATCTTTGTGCCTTTGAACGGGGTATGGTAGTAGGTGGCAGGTGCACCGGTTTGTGTCAAGAACTGCAACGCTGCTGGGTTTTTCCACACTCAACAGTTTCCCCGTGTGTATCCAGAATGTTCCACCACCCAAAGGACATCCAGTTATCTTGACACAACTGATGGGGAAGCATTGGAGTCAAGATGGGCCCAGCATCCCTGTGCTTTCCACACCTTATAGAGTCCATGACCCAATGAATTGGGGCTGTTCTGAGGGGGGGGTTCAACTCAATATTAAAAAGGTGTTCTTCATGTTTGGTATCCTCAGTGTACAGTGTGTCTCTGGGCTGATTACACCAATCCAACACAGACCGGTGGCTGTACGTATTGTATTACGCGACGAGTGCTGATTTACGATCAGTTTCGACTTGTAGATCACAATGGACAGGAAGACCTGATCCTAGATCAGCACTCCTACTCTGAGACATTATGACACATACCGGCCCCGTGAAACTTTACAGAAAGAAGTTGTGACGATAGATTTGGACATAGAGCGTTAGTATGATAACCAAGTCAGGTGTCCTGCTCGTCAGTTTCTACGCGACGTAGAAGGAGTCGTCTTGTCTGTTGTGCGTTTCAGATCCCAGTCACACCACCTGTGGAGATCCTGGAACACCTCTGTTTGGAAACCAGAACAACACCCAAGGCTACCAGGTTACAATTTATTTATTTTTAATTAATTTTATTTCACCTTTATTTAAACCAGGTGGGCTAGTTGAGAACGAGTTCTCTTTTATGACCTGGGACTTGGTCAAGATAAAGCAAAGCAATGTGACACATACAGCAACACAACGTTAGTTACACATGGAGTAAAATAAACACAACGTTAGTTACACATGGAGTAAAACAACAACACAACGTTAGTTACACATGGAGTAAACAACAACACAGAGTTACACATGGAGTAAACAACAACACAGAGTTACACATGGAGTAAACAACAACACAGAGTTACACATGGAGTAAACAACAACACAGAGTTACACATGGAGTAAACAACAACACAGAGTTACACATGGAGTAAACAACAACACAGAGTTACACATGGAGTAAACAGCAACACAGAGTTACACATGGAGTAAACAGCAACACAGAGTTACACATGGAGTAAACAACAACACAGAGTTACACATGGAGTAAACAACAACACAGAGTTACACATGGAGTAAACAACAACACAGAGTTACACATGGAGTAAACAACAACACAGAGTTACACATGGAGTAAACAACAACACAGAGTTACACATGGAGTAAAACAACAACACAGAGTTACACATGGAGTAAAACAACAACAACAGAGTTACACATGGAGTAAACAACAACACAGAGTTACACATGGAGTAAACAACAACACAGAGTTACACATGGAGTAAACAACAACACAGAGTTACACATGGAGTAAACAACAACACAGAGTTACACATGGAGTAAACAACAACACAGAGTTACACATGGAGTAAACAACAACACAGAGTTACACATGGAGTAAACAACAACACAGAGTTACACATGGAGTAAACAACAACACAGAGTTACACATGGAGTAAACAACACACAGAGTTACACATGGAGTAAACAACACACAGAGTTACACATGGAGTAAAACAAACATACAGTCAATAATACAGTATAAACAAGTCTATATACAATGTGAGCAAATGAGGTGAGATTAGGGAGGTAAGGCAGTAAATAGGCAATAGTGACAAAATAATTACTATATTGCAAATAAACACTGGAGTGATAGATGTGCAGAAGATGCGTGTGCAAGTAGAGATACTGACGTGTGTATCTGTCCCTGACGTGTGTATCTGTCCCTGACGTGTGTATCTGTCCCTGACGTGTGTATCTGTCCCTGATGTGTGTATCTGTCCCTGACGTGTGTATCTGTCCCTGACGTGTGTATCTGTCCCTGACGTGTGTATCTGTCCCTGACGTGTGTATCTGTCCCTGACGTGTGAATCTGTTCCTGATGTGTGTATCTGACCCTGACGTGTGTATCTGTCCCTGACGTGTGTATCTGTCCCTGACGTGTGTATCTGTCCCTGACGTGTGAATCTGTTCCTGATGTGTGTATCTGACCCTGACGTGTGTATCTGACCCTGACGTGTGTATCTGACCCTGACGTGTGTATCTGACCCTGACGTGTGCATCTGACCCTGACGTGTGCATCTGTCCCTGATGTGTGTATCTAACCCTGACGTGTGTATCTAACCCTGACGTGTGTATCTAACCCTGACGTGTGTATCTAACCCTGACGTGTGTATCTAACCCTGACGTGTGTATCTAACCCTGACGTGTGTATCTAACCCTGACGTGTATATCTAACCCTGACGTGTGTATCTGACCCTGATGTGCCTCCAACCTACAGATCAGCAGTACAGTATTGTTCAGCTGTAGGAAGGGTTACCTGCTACAAGGCTCCACAACACGCTCCTGTCTCCCCAACCTCACCTGGAATGGCTTCCAACCAGAGTGTATAGGTTAGTATACACACACACACACACACACACACACACACACACACACACACACACACACACACACACACACACACACACACACACACACACACACACACACACACACACACACCTGTCTACCCAACCTTACGTGGAGCAGTTTCCATCCAGAGTGCATAGGTTATACTCACAATAGCACCTGCTACCTATGTGTGTATGATTTGAATTGAATGTAAACACCTCCCCTAATATACAGAGGCTATTATCACTAATATACACCCTGGATGTAGAGACAGTATTATCACTAATATACACCCTGGATGTAGAGACAGAGAGTATCACTAATATACACCATGGATGTAGAGACAGAGAGTATCACTAATATACACCCTGGATGTAGAGACAGAGAGTATCACTAATATACACCCTGGATGTAGAGACATTATTATCACTAATATACACCCTGGATGTAGAGACAGAGAGTATCACTAACATACACCCTGGATGTAGAGACAGTATTATCACTATATACACCCTGGATGTAGAGACATTATTATCACTAATATACACCCTGGATGTAGAGACAGAGAGTATCACTATATACACCCTGGATGTAGAGACAGTATTATCACTAATATACACCCTGGATGTAGAGACAGAGAGTATCACTAATATACACCCTGGATGTAGAGACAGAGAGTATCACTAATATACACCCTGGATGTAGAGACAGAGAGTATCACTAATATACACCCTGGATGTAGAGACAGAGAGTATCACTAATATACACCCTGGATGTAGAGACAGAGAGTATCACTAATATACACCCTGGATGTAGAGACATTATTATCACTATTATACACCCTGGATGTAGAGACAGAGAGTATCACTAATATACACCCTGGATGTAGAGACAGAGAGTATCACTAATATACACCCTGGATGTAGAGAAAGAGAGTATCACTAATATACACCCTGGATGTAGAGACAGAGAGTATCACTAATATACACCCTGGATGTAGAGACAGAGAGTATCACTAATATACACCCTGGATGTAGAGACAGAGAGTATCACCAATATACACCCTGGATGTAGAGACAGAGAGTATCACTAATATACACCCTGGATGTAGAGACAGAGAGTATCACTAATATACACCCTGGATGTAGAGACAGTATTATCACTAATATACACCCTGGATGTAGAGACAGAGAGTATCACTAATATACACCCTGGATGTAGAGACAGTATTATCACTAATATACACCCTGGATGTAGAGACAGAGAGTATCACTAATATACACCCTGGATGTAGAGACAGAGAGTATCACTAATATACACCCTGGATGTAGAGACAGAGAGTATCACTAATATACACCCTGGATGTAGAGACAGAGAGTATCACTAATATACACCCTGGATGTAGAGACAGAGAGTATCACTAATATACACCCTGGATGTAGAGACAGAGAGTATCACTAATATACACCCTGGATGTAGAGACAGAGAGTATAACTAATATACACCCTGGATGTAGAGACAGAGAGTATCACTAATATACACCCTGGATGTAGAGACAGAGGAGTATCACTAATATACACCCTGGATGTAGAGACAGAGAGTATCACTAATATACACCCTGGATGTAGAGACAGAGAATCACTAATATACACCCTGGATGTAGAGACAGATAGTATCACTAATATACACCCTGGATGTAGAGACAGACAGTATCACTAATATACACCCTGGATGTAGAGACAGAGAGTATCACTAATATACACTCTGGATGTAGAGACAGAGAGTATCACTAATATACACCCTGGATGTAGAGACAGAGAGTATCACTAATATACACCCTGGATGTAGAGACAGAGAGTATCACTAATATACACCCTGGATGTAGAGACAGAGAGTATCACTAATATACACTCTGGATGTAGAGACAGAGAGTATCACTAATATACACCCTGGATGTAGAGACAGAGAGTATCACTAATATACACCCTGGATGTAGAGACAGAGAGTATCACTAATATACACCCTGGATGTAGAGACAGAGAGTATCACTAATATACACCCTGGATGTAGAGACAGAGAGTATCACTAATATACACCCTGGATGTAGAGACAGAGAGTATCACTAATAAACACCCTGGATGTAGAGACAGAGAGTATCACTAATATACACCCTGGATGTAGAGACAGAGAGTATCACTAATATACACCCTGGATGTAGAGACAGTATTATCACTAATATACACCCTGGATGTAGAGACAGAGAGTATCACTAATATACACCCTGGATGTAGAGACAGAGAGTATCACTAATATACACCCTGGATGTAGAGACAGAGAGTATCACTAATATACACCCTGGATGTAGAGACAGAGAGTATCACTAATATACAACCTGGATGTAGAGACAGAGAGTATCACTAATATACACCCTGGATGTAGAGACAGAGAGTATCACTAATATACACCCTGGATGTAGAGACAGAGAGTATCACTAATATACACTCTGGATGTAGAGACAGAGAGTATCACTAATATACACCCTGGATGTAGAGACAGAGAGTATCACTAATATACACCCTGGATGTAGAGACAGAGATTATCACTAATATACACCCTGGATGTAGAGACAGACAGTATCACTAATATACACCCTGGATGTAGAGACAGTATTATCACTAATATACACCCTGGATGTAGAGACAGAGAGCATCACTAATATACACCCTAGATGTAGAGACAGAGAGTATCACTAATATACAACCTGGATGTAGAGACAGTATTATCACTAATATACACCCTGGATGTAGAGACAGAGAGTATCACTAATATACACCCTGGATGTAGAGACAGAGAGTATCACTAATATACACCCTGGATGTAGAGACAGAGATTATCACTAATATACACCCTGGATGTAGAGACAGACAGTATCACTAATATACACCCTGGATGTAGAGACAGAGAGTATCACTAATATACACCCTGGATGTAGAGACAGAGAGTATCACTAATATACACCCTGGATGTAGAGACAGAGAGTATCACTAATATACACCCTGGATGTAGAGACCGAGAGTATCACTAATATACACCCTGGATGTAGAGACAGAGAGTATCACTAATATACACCCTGGATGTAGAGACAGAGAGTATCACTAATATACACCCTGGATGTAGAGACAGACAGTATCACTAATATACACCCTGGATGTAGAGACAGAGAGTATCACTAATATACACCCTGGATGTAGAGACAGAGAGTATCACTAATATACACCCTGGATGTAGAGACAGAGAGTATCACTAATATACACCCTGGATGTAGAGACCGAGAGTATCACTAATATACACCCTGGATGTAGAGACAGAGAGTATCACTAATATACACCCTGGATGTAGAGACAGAGAGTATCACTAATATACACCCTGGATGTAGAGACAGAGAGTATCACTAATATACACCCTGGATGTAGAGACAGAGAGTATCACTAATATACACCCTGGATGTAGAGACAGAGGAGTATCACTAATATACACCCTGGATGTAGAGACAGAGAGTATCACTAATATACACCCTGGATGTAGAGACAGAGAATCACTAATATACACCCTGGATGTAGAGACAGATAGTATCACTAATATACACCCTGGATGTAGAGACAGACAGTATCACTAATATACACCCTGGATGTAGAGACAGAGAGTATCACTAATATACACTCTGGATGTAGAGACAGAGAGTATCACTAATATACACCCTGGATGTAGAGACAGAGAGTATCACTAATATACACCCTGGATGTAGAGACAGAGAGGATCACTAATATACACCCTGGATGTAGAGACAGTATTATCACTAATATACACCCTGGATGTAGAGACAGTATTATCACTAATATACACCCTGGATGTAGAGACAGAGAGCATCACTAATATACACCCTGGATGTAGAGACAGAGAGTATCACTAATATACAACCTGGATGTAGAGACAGTATTATCACTAATATACACCCTGGATGTAGAGACAGAGAGTATCACTAATATACACCCTGGATGTAGAGACAGAGAGTATCACTAATATACACCCTGGATGTAGAGACAGAGATTATCACTAATATACACCCTGGATGTAGAGACAGACAGTATCACTAATATACACCCTGGATGTAGAGACAGAGAGTATCACTAATATACACCCTGGATGTAGAGACAGAGAGTATCACTAATATACACCCTGGATGTAGAGACAGAGAGTATCACTAATATACACCCTGGATGTAGAGACAGACAGTATCACTAATATACACCCTGGATGTAGAGACAGAGAGTATCACTAATATACACCCTGGATGTAGAGACAGAGAGTATCACTAATATACACCCTGGATGTAGAGACAGAGGAGTATCACTAATATACACCCTGGATGTAGAGACAGAGAGTATCACTAATATACACCCTGGATGTAGAGACAGAGAATCACTAATATACACCCTGGATGTAGAGACAGATAGTATCACTAATATACACCCTGGATGTAGAGACAGAAAGTATCACTAATATACACCCTGGATGTAGAGACAGAGAGTATCACTAATATACACCCTGGATGTAGAGACAGTATTATCACTAATATACACCCTGGATGTAGAGACAGAGAGTATCACTAATATACACCCTGGATGTAGAGACAGAGAGTATCACTAATATACACCCTGGATGTAGAGACAGAGAGTATCACTAATATACACCCTGGATGTAGAGACATTATTATCACTAATATACACCCTGAATGTAGAGACATTATTATCACTAATATACACGCTGGATGTAGAGACAGTATTATCACTAATATACACCCTGGATGTAGAGACAGAGAGCATCACTAATATACACCCTAGATGTAGAGACAGAGAGTATCACTAATATACAACCTGGATGTAGAGACAGTATTATCACTAATATACACCCTGGATGTAGAGACAGAGAGTATCACTAATATACACCCTGGATGTAGAGACAGAGAGTATCACTAATATACACCCTGGATGTAGAGACAGAGATTATCACTAATATACACCCTGGATGTAGAGACAGACAGTATCACTAATATACACCCTGGATGTAGAGACAGAGAGTATCACTAATATACACCCTGGATGTAGAGACAGAGAGTATCACTAATATACACCCTGGATGTAGAGACAGAGAGTATCACTAATATACACCCTGGATGTAGAGACCGAGAGTATCACTAATATACACCCTGGATGTAGAGACAGAGAGTATCACTAATATACACCCTGGATGTAGAGACAGAGAGTATCACTAATATACACCCTGGATGTAGAGACAGACAGTATCACTAATATACACCCTGGATGTAGAGACAGAGAGTATCACTAATATACACCCTGGATGTAGAGACAGAGAGTATCACTAATATACACCCTGGATGTAGAGACAGAGAGTATCACTAATATACACCCTGGATGTAGAGACCGAGAGTATCACTAATATACACCCTGGATGTAGAGACAGAGAGTATCACTAATATACACCCTGGATGTAGAGACAGAGAGTATCACTAATATACACCCTGGATGTAGAGACAGAGAGTATCACTAATATACACCCTGGATGTAGAGACAGAGAGTATCACTAATATACACCCTGGATGTAGAGACAGAGGAGTATCACTAATATACACCCTGGATGTAGAGACAGAGAGTATCACTAATATACACCCTGGATGTAGAGACAGAGAATCACTAATATACACCCTGGATGTAGAGACAGATAGTATCACTAATATACACCCTGGATGTAGAGACAGACAGTATCACTAATATACACCCTGGATGTAGAGACAGAGAGTATCACTAATATACACTCTGGATGTAGAGACAGAGAGTATCACTAATATACACCCTGGATGTAGAGACAGAGAGTATCACTAATATACACCCTGGATGTAGAGACAGAGAGGATCACTAATATACACCCTGGATGTAGAGACAGTATTATCACTAATATACACCCTGGATGTAGAGACAGTATTATCACTAATATACACCCTGGATGTAGAGACAGAGAGCATCACTAATATACACCCTGGATGTAGAGACAGAGAGTATCACTAATATACAACCTGGATGTAGAGACAGTATTATCACTAATATACACCCTGGATGTAGAGACAGAGAGTATCACTAATATACACCCTGGATGTAGAGACAGAGAGTATCACTAATATACACCCTGGATGTAGAGACAGAGATTATCACTAATATACACCCTGGATGTAGAGACAGACAGTATCACTAATATACACCCTGGATGTAGAGACAGAGAGTATCACTAATATACACCCTGGATGTAGAGACAGAGAGTATCACTAATATACACCCTGGATGTAGAGACAGAGAGTATCACTAATATACACCCTGGATGTAGAGACAGACAGTATCACTAATATACACCCTGGATGTAGAGACAGAGAGTATCACTAATATACACCCTGGATGTAGAGACAGAGAGTATCACTAATATACACCCTGGATGTAGAGACAGAGGAGTATCACTAATATACACCCTGGATGTAGAGACAGAGAGTATCACTAATATACACCCTGGATGTAGAGACAGAGAATCACTAATATACACCCTGGATGTAGAGACAGATAGTATCACTAATATACACCCTGGATGTAGAGACAGAAAGTATCACTAATATACACCCTGGATGTAGAGACAGAGAGTATCACTAATATACACCCTGGATGTAGAGACAGTATTATCACTAATATACACCCTGGATGTAGAGACAGAGAGTATCACTAATATACACCCTGGATGTAGAGACAGAGAGTATCACTAATATACACCCTGGATGTAGAGACAGAGAGTATCACTAATATACACCCTGGATGTAGAGACATTATTATCACTAATATACACCCTGAATGTAGAGACATTATTATCACTAATATACACGCTGGATGTAGAGACAGTATTATCACTAATATACACCCTGGATGTAGAGACAGAGAGCATCACTAATATACACCCTAGATGTAGAGACAGAGAGTATCACTAATATACACTCTGGATGTAGAGACAGAGAGTATCACTAATATACACCCTGGATGTAGAGACAGAGAGTATCACTAATATACACCCTGGATGTAGAGACAGAGAGTATCACTAATATACACCCTGGATGTAGCAGACAGAGAGTATCCTAATATACACCCTGGATGTAGAGACCAGAGAGTATCACTAATATACACCCTGGATGTAGAGACAGAGAGTATCACTAATATACACCCTGGATGTAGAGACAGAGAGTATCACTAATATACACCCTGGATGTAGAGACAGAGAGTATCACTAAATACACCCTGGATGTAGAGACAGAGAGTATCACTAATATACACCCCTGGATGTAGAGACAGAGAGTATCACTAATAGAACACCCTGGATGTAGAGACAGAGAGTATCACTAATATACACCCTGGATGTAGAGACAGAGAGTATCACTAATATACACCCTGGATGTAAGAGACAGTATATCACTATATACACCCTGGATGTAGAGACAGAGAGTATCACTAATATACACCCTGGATGTAGAGACAGAGAGTATCACTAATATACACCCTGGATGTAGAGACAGAGAGTATCACTAATATACACCCTGGATGTAGAGACAGAGAGTATCACTAATATACACCCTGGATGTAGAGACAGAGAGTATCACTAATATACACCCTGGATGTAGAGACAGAGAGTATCACTAATATACACCCTGGATGTAGAGACAGAGAGTATCACTAATATACACCCTGGATGTAGAGACAGAGAGTATCACTAATATACACCCTGGATGTAGAGACAGAGAGTATCACTAATATACACCCTGGATGTAGAGACAGAGAGTTCACTAATATACACCCTGGATGTAGAGACAGACAGTATCACTAATATACACCCTGGATGTAGAGACAGTATTATCACTAATATACACCTGGATGTAGAGACAGAGAGCATCACTAATATACACCTAGATGTAGAGACAGGAGTATCACTAATATACAACCTGGATGTAGAGACATATTTTTCTTTAAAAATCCCACTTAATATACACCCTGGATGTAGAGACAGAGAGTACACTAATATACACCCTGGATGTAGAGACAGAGAGTATCACTAATATACACCCCTGGATGTAGAGACAGAGATTATCACTAATATACACCCTGGATGTAGAGACAGACAGTATCACTAATATACACCCTGGATGTAGAGACAGAGAGTATACTAATATACACCCTGGAATGTAGAGACAGAGAGTATCACAATATACACCCTGGATGTAGAGACGAGAGTATCACTAATATACACCCTGGATGTAGAGACCGAGAGTATCACTAATATACACCCTGGATGTAGAGACAGAGAGTATCACTAATATACACCCTGGATGTAGAGACAGAGAGTATCACTAATATACACCCTGGATGTAGAGACAGACAGTATCACTAATATACACCCTGGATGTAGAGACAGAGAGTATCACTAATATACACCCTGGATGTAGAGACAGAGAGTATCACTAATATACACCCTGGATGTAGAGACAGAGAGTATCACTAATATACACCCTGGATGTAGAGAACCGAGAGTATCACTAATATACACCCTGGATGTAGAGACAGAGAGTATCACTAATATACACCCTGGATGTAAGAACAGAGAGTATCACTAATATAACACCCTGGATGTAGAGACAGAGAGTATCACTAATATACACCCTGGATGTAGAGACAGAGAGTATCACTAATATACACCCTGGATGTAGAGACAGAGGAGTATCACTAATATACACCCCTGGAATGTAGAGACAGAGAGTATCACTAATATACACCCTGGATGTAGAGACAGAGAATCATAATATACACCCTGGATGTAGGAGACAGAATAGTATCACTAATATACACGCCTGGATGTAGAGACAGAGTATCACTAATACTAAATAACCCCTGGATGTAGGACAGAGAGTATCACTAATATACACTCTGGATGTAGAGACAGAGAGTATCACTAATATACACCCTGGATGTAGAGACAGAGAGTATCACTACATATACACCCTGGCTGTATGAGACAAATATCACTAATATACACCCTGGATGTAGAGACAGTAATTATCACTAATATACACCCTGGATGTAGAGACAGTATTATCACTAATATACACCCTGGATGTAGAGACAGAGAGCATCACTAATATACACCCTGGATGTAGAGACAGAGAGTATCACTAATATACAACCTGGATGTAGAGACAGTATTATCACTAATATACACCCTGGATGTAGAGACAGAGAGTATCACTAATATACACCCTGGATGTAGAGACAGAGAGTATCAACTAATATACACCCTGGATGTAGAGACAGAGATTATCACTAATATACACCCTGGATGTAGAGACAGACGTATCACTAATATACACCCTGGATGTAGAGACAGAGAGTATCACTAATATACACCCTGGATGTAGAGACAGAGAGTATCACTAATATACACCTGGATGTAGAGACAGAGAGTATCACTAATATACACCCTGGATGTAGAGACCGAGAGTATCACTAATATACACCCTGGATAGAGACAGAGAGTATCACTAATATACACCCTGGATGTAGAGACAGAGAGTATCACTAATATACACCCTGGATGTAGAGACAGACAGTATCACTAATATACACCCTGGATGTAGAGACAGAGAGTATCACTTAATATAACACCTGGATGTAGAGACAGAGAGTATCACTAATATACACCCTGGATGTAGAGACAGAGAGTATCAACTAATATACACCCTGGATGTAGAGACCGGAGTATCACTAATATACACCCTGGATGTAGAGACAGAGAGTATCACTAATATACACCCTGGATGTAGAGACAGAGAGTATCACTAATATACACCCTGGATGTAGAGACAGAGAGTATCACTAATATACCACCCGGATGTAGAGACAGAGAGTATCACTAATATACACCCTGGATGTAGAGACAGAGGAGTATCACTAATATACACCCTGGATGTAGAGACGAGAGTATCACTAATATACACCCTGGATGTAGAGACAGAGAATCACTATATTACACCCTGGATGTAGAGACAGATAGTATCACTAATATACACCCTGGATGTAGAGACAGGACAGTATCACTAATATACACCCTGGATGTAGAGACAAGAGAGTATCACTAATATACACCCTGGATGTAGAGACAGAGAGTATCACTAATATACACCCTGGATGTAGAGACAGAGAGTATCACTAATATACACCCTGGATGTAGAGACAAGAGAGTATCACTAATATACACCCTGGATGTAGAGACAGAGAGTATCACTAATATACACCCTGGATGTAGAGACAGAGAGTATCACTAATATACACCCTGGATGTAGAGACAGAGAGTATCACTAATATACACCCTGGATGTAGAGACAGAGAGTATCACTAATATACACCCTGGATGTAGAGACAGAGAGTATCACTAATATACACCCTGGATGTAGAGACAGAGAGTATCACTAATATACACCCTGGATGTAGAGACAGAGAGTATCACTAATATACACCCTGGATGTAGAGACAGAGAGTATCACTAATATACACCCTGGATGTAGAGACAGAGAGTATCACTAATATACACCCTGGATGTAGAGACAGAGAGTATCACTAATATACACCCTGGATGTAGAGACAGAGAGTATCACTAATATACACCCTGGATGTAGAGACAGAGAGTATCACTAATATACACCCTGGATGTAGAGACAGAGAGTATCACTAATATACACCCTGGATGTAGAGACAGAGAGTATCACTAATATACACCCTGGATGTAGAGACAGAGAGTATCACTAATATACACCCTGGATGTAGAGACAGAGAGTATCACTAATATACACCCTGGATGTAGAGACAGAGAGTATCACTAATATACACCCTGGATGTAGAGACAGAGAGTATCACTAATATACACCCTGGATGTAGAGACAGAGAGTATCACTAATATACACCCTGGATGTAGAGACAGAGAGTATCACTAATATACACCCTGGATGTAGAGACAGAGAGTATCACTAATATACACCCTGGATGTAGAGACAGAGAGTATCACTAATATACACCCTGGATGTAGAGACAGAGAGTATCACTAATATACACCCTGGATGTAGAGACAGAGAGTATCACTAATATACACCCTGGATGTAGAGACAGAGAGTATCACTAATATACACCCTGGATGTAGAGACAGAGTATCACTAATATACACCCTGGATGTAGAGACAGAGAGTATCACTAATATACACCCTGGATGTAGAGACAGAGAGTATCACTAATATACACCCTGGATGTAGAGACAGAGAGTATCACTAATATACACCCTGGATGTAGAGACAGAGAGTATCACTAATATACACCCTGGATGTAGAGACAGAGAGTATCACTAATATACACCCTGGATGTAGAGACAGAGAGTATCACTAATATACACCCTGGATGTAGAGACAGAGAGTATCACTAATATACACCCTGGATGTAGAGACAGAGAGTATCACTAATATACACCCTGGATGTAGAGACAGAGAGTATCACTAATATACACCCTGGATGTAGAGACAGAGAGTATCACTAATATACACCCTGGATGTAGAGACAGAGAGTATCACTAATATACACCCTGGATGTAGAGACAGAGAGTATCACTAATATACACCCTGGATGTAGAGACAGAGAGTATCACTAATATACACCCTGGATGTAGAGACAGAGAGTATCACTAATATACACCCTGGATGTAGAGACAGAGAGTATCACTAATATACACCCTGGATGTAGAGACAGTATTATCACTAATATACACCCTGGATGTAGAGACAGAGAGTATCACTAATATACACCCTGGATGTAGAGACAGAGAGTATCACTAATATACACCCTGGATGTAGAGACAGAGAGTATCACTAATATACACCCTGGATGTAGAGACAGAGAGTATCACTAATATACAACCTGGATGTAGAGACAGAGAGTATCACTAATATACACCCTGGATGTAGAGACAGAGAGTATCACTAATATACACCCTGGATGTAGAGACAGAGAGTATCACTAATATACACTCTGGATGTAGAGACAGAGAGTATCACTAATATACACCCTGGATGTAGAGACAGAGAGTATCACTAATATACACCCTGGATGTAGAGACAGAGATTATCACTAATATACACCCTGGATGTAGAGACAGAGTATCACTAATATACACCCTGGATGTAGAGACAGTATTATCACTAATATACACCCTGGATGTAGAGACAGAGAGCATCACTAATATACACCCTAGATGTAGAGACAGAGAGTATCACTAATATACAACCTGGATGTAGAGACAGTATTATCACTAATATACACCCTGGATGTAGAGACAGAGAGTATCACTAATATACACCCTGGATGTAGAGACAGAGAGTATCACTAATATACACCCTGGATGTAGAGACAGAGAATCACTAATATACACCCTGGATGTAGAGACAGATAGTATCACTAATATACACCCTGGATGTAGAGACAGACAGTATCACTAATATACAACCCTGGATGTAGAGACAGAGGAGTATCACTAATATACACGCTGGGGTGTAGAGACAGAGAGTATCATCTAATATACACCCTGGATGTAGAGACAGAGAGTATCACTAATATACACCCTGGATGTAGAGACAGAGAGTCATCACCTAATATACACCCTGGGAATGTAGGAGACATTATTATCACTAATATACAACCTGGGATGTAGGAGACAGTATTATCACTTAATTATACACCCTGGATGTAGAAGACAGAGGTATCACTAATATACACCCTGGATGTAGAGACAGAGAGTATCACTAATATACACCCTGGATGTAGAGACAGAGATTATCACTAATATACACCCTGGATGTAGAGACAGACAGTATCACTAATATACACCCTGGATGTAGAGACAGAGAGTATCACTAATATACACCCTGGATGTAGAGACAGAGAGTATCACTAATATACACCCTGGATGTAGAGACAGAGAGTATCACTAATATACACCCTGGATGTAGAGACAGACAGTAATCACTAATATACACCCTGGATGTAGAGACAGAGAGTATCACTAATATACACCCTGGATGTAGAGACAGAGAGTATCACTAATATACACCCTGGATGTAGAGACAGAGGAGTATCACTAATATACACCCTGGATGTAGAGACAGAGAGTATCACTAATATACACCCTGGATGTAGAGACAGAGAATCACTAATATACACCCTGGATGTAGAGACAGATAGTAATCACTAATATACACCCTGGATGTATAGGACAGAAAGTATCACTAATATATACACCCTGGATGTAAGACAGAGAGTATCACTAAAATATAACCCCTGATGTAGAGACAGTATTATCACTTAATATACACCCTGGATGTAGAGACAGAGAGTATCACTAATATACACCCTGGATGTAGAGACAGAGAGTATCACTAATATACACCCTGGATGTAGAGACAGAGAGTATCACTAATATACACCTGGATGTAGAGACAGAGAGTATCACTAATATACACCCTGGATGTAGAGACAGACAGTATTGTCACTAAATCCATCTGATTTATCCTCCATCTTCCCTTTTACTGCTCTCTTTCTTCCTTCCTGTTCTCTCTCTCCCTCTCCTCCTCCCTCCTCTCTCTCTCTCTCTCTCTCTCCCTCTCCTCCTCCCTCCTCTCTCTCTCTCTCTCTCTCTCCCTCTCCTCCTCGCTCCTCTCCTCTCTCTCTCTCTCTCCCTCTCCTCCTCCCTCCTCTCTCTCTCTCTCTCTCTCCCTCTCCTCCTCCCTCCCTCTCTCTTTGCTCTCTCTCTCTCCTCTCTTTCTCCCTCTCCTCTCTCTCTATTTCTCTCTTTCTCTTCTCTTTCTCCTCCTCCGTTCTCTTTCTCTCATCGTTCTTTCTCTGTCTCCTCCTCACTCCTCTCTCTCTCTCTTTCTCTCTCTTTCTTCTCCCTCCTCTCTCTCTCTCTCTCCCTCCCTCCCCCTCTCTCTCCTCTCCCTCCCTCCCTCTCCCCCCCCCCCCTCCATCTCTCCAGCCCACCACTGTAGCCAGCCAGAGATGCCCACCCAGGTGGATGTGTCTGCCATAGAGTTGCCGTCTCTAGGTTACACCCTGATCTACACCTGTCAGCCAGGGTTTTACCTGGCCGAGGGGTCAGAACACAGAACCTGTCGGGGCGACGGGAGCTGGACCGGGAAGCAACCTGTCTGTGCTGGTACGGACAACACACACATGGGCAGTACACACACCTACTTTTAGTTGTGTTTAATAGGTGGAATGGTCGATAGTCATGTTTACCAATGGAAGAACGCTGCAAGTTCCTGCTGTTCAATAATTATCCAGTAAGTTGTGCAGTTTTCACTGAGGGGATTTTAATATGGGCTGGGTGTATGTGTGAATGTCTGTGCACTCAACTCTCAGGCTGTTGCCTGTAGTTTGTCAGCGTGGGCGTGTGTACCTTCCAGCTGTACATTATTAATGTAACCTTCCCCCATCACAACACACACGCGCGCACACACACACACACACACACTGGGTTTATTCCAGCTGGCCCTGTCCAGGCTGTTTGTTGTGTGTGTGTGTGTGTCCTGTGCTGTCACTAGAAGTGACCCTCTCTCAGGGTACCAGGGGATTAAATATGGAGGAGAGAGAGAGTCAGTCAAACAGGAAGTGCTAATGATGACGTCCTGTTGTTGCTGTCGTTTCAGCTGATATCCGTCCCAGTGGGAATACAGTGGGGACCGTCCAGGAGCCGCCCAATCCTAAACTACCAGGTAATTATTCTACAATAAGACAGTCAGTAAGAAATGAAAGGCTAGAAATACCGAAATACTCTTTCTGTGTGGTGAATACACTACAACTTGTTACAAGACAATAATAACTCAAAATGTCTCTTATTAACACCCTGGGACAGACTAACGCCCTGTCAAACTGCCTCACTCTACAGAAACAGGCCCTGGGACAGATTTCCATCCTGTCAAACTGCCTTGTGCTACAGAAACAGTCCCTGGAACAGACTAACGCCCTGTCAAACTGCCTCACTCTACAGAAACAGGCCCTGGGACAGACTAACGTCCTGTCCAAACTGCTTCACCGCTTCAGAAACAGGCCCTGGGACAGACTAACGCCC
>NC_034187.2:87120124-87166533 GCF_002021735.2 Oncorhynchus kisutch
CTCTGTCTCTGTCTCTGTCTCTGTCTCTGTCTCTCTCTGTCTCTGTCTCTGTCTCTGTCTCTGTCTCTGTCTCTCTCTCTCTCTCTCTCTCTGTCTCTGTCTCTGTCTCTGTCTCTCTCTCTCTCTCTCTCTCTCGATCTCTTTCTCTCTCTCCATCTTCTTCCTCCTTTAATCCCTCCCATCACCCACCTTGCAGGCAGAGGAAGTGGAAGGCGGAAGGAGCCTGTGCCCCTCTTACAAGACAGACCACACCCTCATCTAACTGAACAGAGGGAAATACAGACCACACCCTCATCTAACTGAACAGAGGGAAATATAGACCACACCCTCATCTAACTGAACAGAGGGAAATACAGACCACACCCTCATCTAACTGAACAGAGGGAAATATAGACCACACCCTCATCTAACTGAACAGAGGGAAATACAGACCACACCCTCATCTAACTGAACAGAGGGAAATATAGACCACACCCTCATCTAACTGAAGAGGGAAATACAGACCACACCCTCATCTAACTGAACAGAGGGAAATATAGACCACACCCTCATCTAACTGAAGAGGGAAATACAGACCACACCCTCATCTAACTGAACAGAGGGAAATACAGACCACACCCTCATCCAACCTGACGACAACGGAACCCGCCGACGACGACAACGGAACCCGACGACAACGGAACCCGCCGCCGACGACAACGGAACCCGCTGCCGACGACGAGAAAAGCAGATTGTGTGACTTTGCAATGTCTCCTTACAACTTCAGCTCTCTGAAAGGAATATCTAGTATTGTCTGCCTGAGATGAGGCAGCAAGGTGGCACTATGCTGTGGCGATGATCCTCCTATTTATTTTTCACCAAAAACCCAAAGGGAATTCTAAGGTCAACGTCCAGCAGAGAGACAGTATTGGCCTGTAGCAGCTGATACACAGGAGATGAGAAGAGACCAGTCTGTGCAAACAATGCGCTGTGTCGTGAACTTAACTTTGCATGGACTAGATCTATCTGGATCTAACTGGAGCTAACTAGATCTATCTGGATCTAGCTAAATATATCTGGATCTAACTGGATCTAACTAGATCTATCTGGATCTAGCTACATATATCTGGATCTAACTAAATATATCTGGAACTAACTAGATATATCTGGATGTATCTGGATCTCTACGTCCTGAGAAAGGCACTCTGGACCGTATTTGATTTCTCCTTGCTGTTTTGGATGTCAAACAAATATTTGGGGGCCATTATTTTCCTGACCGATTGTTTTCTTCACTTCAGTTTCCTCTGAGGCCTTGAAAAGGGGGCTGATATTTGGAGGCCTTTGTTGTTGAAGATATGGGCTTGTGTTATTGTAGCTTTTAACCTCTCCCCCTTTAGTACGGCTGTAGGGAGGATCTCTACCCCTCTTCCCCATTTAGTACGGCTGTAGGGAGGATCTCTACCCCTCTCCTACTTTAGTACGGCTGTAGGGAGGATCTCTACCCCTCTTCCCCATTTAGTAAGGCTGTAGGGAGGATCTCTACCCCTCTCCCCCCTTTAGTACGGCTGTAGGGAGGATCTCTACCCCTCTCCTACTTTAGTACGGCTGTAGGGAGGATCTCTACCCCTCTTCCCCCTTTAGTACGGCTGTAGGGAGGAACTCTACCCCTCTTCCCCCTTTAGTAAGGCTGTAGGGAGGATCTCTACCCCTCTCCCCCTTTAGTAAGGCTGTAGGGAGGATCTCTACCCCTCCCCCCATTTAGTAAGGCTGTAGGGAGGATCTCTACCCCTCTCCCCCATTTAGTACGGCTGTAGGGAGGATCTCTACCCCTCTCCCCCATTTAGTAAGGCTGTAGGGAGGATCTCTAAGTCTCTCCCCCATTTAGTAAGGCTGTAGGGAGGATATCTACCTCTCTCCCCCTTTAGTACGGCTGAAGGGAGGATCTCTACCCTGTGTGTGTGTGTGTGTGTGTGTGTGTGTATGTGTGTGTGTGTGTGTGTGTGTGTGTGTGTGTGTGTGTGTGTGTGTGTGTGTGTGTGTGTGTGTGTGTGCTACATCATCCCTTGCAGCTTTTTGTTGTTGTTTATAATCCGTTCATCCTGAAGACTCATCCATGTGCTGAATCAGGTCACCTGGCTTGAAGACTCATCCATGTGCTGAGTCAGGTCACCTGGCTTGAAGACTCATCCATGTGCTAAATCAGGTCACCTGGCTTGAAGACTCATCCATGTGCTGAATCAGGTCACCTGGCTTGAAGACTCATCCATGTGCTGAATCAGGTCACCTGGCTTGAAGACTCATCCATGTGCTGAATCAGGTCACCTGGCTTGAAGACTCATCCATGTGCTGAATCAGGTCATCTGGCTTGAAGACTCATCCATGTGCTGAATCAGGTCATCTGGCTTGAAGACTCATCCATGTGCTGAATCAGGTCACCTGGCTTGAAGACTCATCCATGTGCTGAATCAGGTCACCTGGCTTGAAGACTCATCCATGTGCTGAATCAGGTCATCTGGCTTGAAGACTCATCCATGTGCTGAATCAGGTCATCTGGCTTGAAGACTCATCCATGTGCTGAATCAGGTCATCTGGCTTGAAGACTCATCCATGTGCTGAATCAGGTCATCTGGCTTGAAGACTCATCCATGTGCTGAATCAGGTCATCTGGCTTGAAGACTCATCCATGTGCTGAATCAGGTCATCTGGCTTGAAGACTCATCCATGTGCTGAATCAGGTCATCTGGCTTGAAGACTCATCCATGTGCTGAATCAGGTCTTCCTGGCTTGAAGACTCATCCATGTGCTGAATCAGGTCATCTGGCTTGAAGACTCATCCATGTGCTGAATCAGGTCATCTGGCTTGAAGACTCATCCATGTGCTGAATCAGGTCATCTGGCTTGAAGACTCATCCATGTGCTGAATCAGGTCATCTGGCTTGAAGACTCATCCATGTGCTGAATCAGGTCATCTGGCTTGAATACTCATCCATGTGCTGAATCAGGTCATCTGGCTTGAAAACTCATCCATGTGCTGAATCAGGTCATCTGGCTTGAAGACTCATCCATGTGCTGAATCAGGTCATCTGGCTTCCAGGACATTTCTCCTTATACTGATACATGTCCAGATTAAAACTCAACTCAACACAATGGTTTTTTTGACACCAATAAATCACACCTAATATTTTACGAGCAATTAGTGTCAGATTTAATGGATCACTACGGATAATAGCTCTGCAATCTATTATCTTTGGGACATCAGTTCGACATTCTGGGATACTCCAGACAGACAGATTAATACTGTAATGACAGAGAGGTTTCTACACCAGACAGACTGACTCCTACTGTAATGACAGAGAGGTTTCTATATCAGACAGACTGACTGACTCCTACTGTAATGACAGAGGGGTTTCTACACCAGACAGACAGACTGACTCCTACTGTAATGACAGAGAGGTTTCTACACCAGACAGACAGACTGACTCCTACTGTAATGACAGAGAGGTTTCTACACCAGACAGACAGACTGACTCCTACTGTAATGACAGAGAGGTTTCTACACCAGACAGACAGACTGACTCCTACTGTAATGACAGAGAGGTTTCTACACCAGACAGACTGACTCCTACTGTAATGACAGAGAGGTTTCTACACCAGACAGACAGACTGACTCCTACTGTAATGACAGAGAGGTTTCTACACCAGACAGACAGACTGACTCCTACTGTAATGACAGAGAGGTTTCTACACCAGACAGACAGACTGACTCCTACTGTAATGACAGAGAGGTTTCTACACCAGACAGACTGACTCCTACTGTAATGACAGAGAGGTTTCTACACCAGACAGACTGCTACTGTTTCTAACCTCCAAACCACCTCTCAAGGTCCTGAACTCCACACAGACATACTAAAACAGAGACCTGTTCTCCAAGGACTCTGGTTGAGTTAAACTCTCTCTCTCTGTGATAAAGGTCATAAAGGTTCAGTAACTTTTCATGTCAATCTAGTTTTTTTCCAGTGAAAGCTAGTAATGATGCGTTGGATCCGTCAATTTAGTGAGGAGCCACAGGATGCGTTTCCATGGAAACTTGTGGACGTTGCTAGGGACCGCTTGTATTTTTCCAGGGCGGAGATGGTGCCAGAACCGGAGTAACTGGTCAAGCACACACGGAACGTAACAGAACTGCGAGGCTGCGTTCAGCAAAGTCTTCTGCGGTTTGTTTCTCTCTCTAGGGCTGACCTGACCTCTGACCTGACCTCTGACCTGATCTCTGACCTGATCTCTGACCTGCTCTCTCTAGGGCTGACCTGACCTCTGACCTGATCTCTGACCTGCTCTCTCTAGGGCTGACCTGACCTCTGACCTGATCTCTGACCTGATCTCTGACCTGCTCTCTCTAGGGCTGACCTGACCTCTGACCTGATCTTTGACCTGATCTCTGACCTGCTCTCTCTAGGGTTGACCTGACCTCTGACCTGATCTCTGACCTGATCTCTGACCTGATCTCTGACCTGCTCTCTCTAGGGCTGACCTGACCTCTGACCTGATCTCTGACCTGATCTCTGACCTGCAGAGATTGGGATTGTATATCAACTGGACTTGGCTTGCTGATAGAAACAAGAAGGTTGACTACTCAATCTGAACTATCAATGAAGCTGGAGGCCAGTACATGGTCAATGAAGCTGGAGGTCAGTATATGGACAATGAAGCTGGGGACCAGTACATGGTCAATGAAGCTGGAGGCCAGTACATGGACAATGAAGCTGGAGGCCAGTACATGGACAATGAAGCTGGAGGCCAGTACATGGACAATGAAGCTGGAGGCCAGTACATGGACAATGAAGCTGGAGGCCAGTACATGGACAATGAAGCTGGAGGCCAGTACATGGACAATGAAGCTGGAGGCCAGTACATGGACAATGAAGCTGGAGGCCAGTACATGGTATGAGCTCCCTGAAGCAGTCTTGCAGGTTTACTGAAAGGAAGAAGAATGACTGTAGTAGAGAAGGTCTTGTCTGGTTCTACAAACTGACTGGCTACTACTGGTATATTCAACTCTTAAAGGAAACTCCACTCTTAGTGGATCACCAGGCTGGTAGAAACACGTATTGAAGCTGGAAAGATTTGATCTAGATTCCTAGGCCCACTCTCTACCTGGAATAGTCACCTCCTGCTCCTGTATTGGTCTGCTCTGGTTTTCAATAAACTCATACAACTGAGGGATCCTTTCCACTGCTTGAACCAAGTTTGTTTTCCCTCCTGTTGTAGCCTAGTGGTTAGAGTGTAGAGGCGGCAGGGTAGCCTAGTGGTTAGAGTGTAGAGGCGGCAGGGTAGTCTAGTGGTTAGAGTGTAGAGGCGGCAGGGTAGCCTAGTGGTTAGAGTGTAGAGGCGGCAGGGTAGCCTAGTGGTTAGAGTGTAGAGGCGGCAGGGTAGCCTAGTGGTTAGAGTGTAGAGGCGGCAGGGTAGTCTAGTGGTTAGAGTGTAGAGGCGGCAGGGTAGCCTAGTGGTTAGAGTGTAGAGGCGGCAGGGTAGCCTAGTGGTTAGAGTGTAGAGGCGGCAGGGTAGCCTAGTGGTTAGAGTGTAGAGGCGGCAGGGTAGCCTAGTGGTTAGAGTGTAGAGGCGGCAGGGTAGCCTAGTGGTTAGAGTGTAGAGGCGGCAGGGTAGTCTAGTGGTTAGAGTGTAGAGGCGGCAGGGTAGCCTAGTGGTTAGAGTGTAGAGGCGGCAGGGTAGTCTAGTGGTTAGAGTGTAGAGGCGGCAGGTTAGCCTAGTGGTTAGAGTGTAGAGGCGGCAGGGTAGCCTAGTGGTTAGAGTGTAGAGGCGGCAGGGTAGTCTAGTGGTTAGAGTGTAGAGGCGGCAGGGTAGCCTAGTGGTTAGAGTGTAGAGGCGGCAGGGTAGCCTAGTGGTTAGAGTGTAGAGGCGGCAGGGTAGCCTAGTGGTTAGAGTGTAGAGGCGGCAGGGTAGCCTAGTGGTTAGAGTGTAGAGGCGGCAGGGTAGCCTAGTGGTTAGAGTGTAGAGGCGGCAGGGTAGCCTAGTGGTTAGAGTGTAGAGGCGGCAGGGTAGCCTAGTGGTTAGAGTGTAGAGGCGGCAGGGTAGCCTAGTGGTTAGAGTGTAGAGGCGGCAGGGTAGCCTAGTGGTTAAAGCGTTTGACTGGTAACCGGAAGGTTGCAAGTTCAAATCCCCGAGCTGACAAGGTACAAATCTGCCCCTGAACAAGGCAGTTAACCCACTGTTCCTAGGCCGCTATTGTAAATAAGAATTTGTTCTTGACTTAGTTAAATAAAGGTAAAACAAATATTTAAAAAAGACAACATGTCTCATTACCTCATGACTGGTGCTCTTGCGCAACTTTATCAGATTGCCCCCCCCCCCCCCTCCAGCTCATCTTTAAAACCTTGCTGAAAGCTTTATCATAGCAGAGGTGTTGGTGGCATCGAAATTACTCCTGTGCAGCTTAAATTGGAAATGATTAATCGGATCATAGCAAAACAGTGTTTACGCTACGATTCCCCGGCTCCTGCATTATAATCTCCCAATTATCAGGGAAAGGTTCTGCAAAGGCAAGCAGCTGGGGTTTCGTTGGGGGCGGGGACAGATGGGGAGACGACGCCCGCTTTGCTTTTCAAACGTTTCAGATGTAAACATCATCAGAACAAGACTGTGATCGTGACAGGAAGGGGAGGGGTGACAGGAAGGGGAGGGGTGACAGGAAGGGGTGACAGGAAGGGGAGGGGTGAGAGGAAGGGGAGGGGTGACAGGAAGGGGAGGGGTGACAGGAAGGGGAGGGGTGACAGGAAGGGATAGGGGTGGCAGGAAGGGGAGGGGTGAGAGGAAAGGGAGGGGTGACAGGAAGGGGAGGGGTGAGAGGAAGGGGAGGGGTGACAGGAAGGGGAGGGGTGACAGGAAGGGGTGAGAGGAAGGGGAGGGGTGACAGGAAGGGGAGGGGTGACAGGAAGGGGTGACAGGAAGGGGAGGGGTGAGAGGAAGGGGAGGGGTGAGAGAAAGGGGAGGGGTGAGAGGAAGGGGAGGGGTGACAGGAAGGGGTGGGGTGAGAGGAAGGGGAGGGGTGACAGGAAGGGGAGGGGTGACAGGAAGGGGAGGGGTGACAGGAAGGGGAGGGGTGAGAGGAAGGGGAGGGGTGAGAGGAGCTGTTGCGTGAGAGTGAATAACGTCTTGTGATGTGAGTGATGGAGTCAAGAGGTCAGAGAGAATTCCCACTAGGGAGGAAGATGGGAGGAAGATGGGAGGAAAGGTGAGAGGAAAATGGTTTGAGGGTGGGAGGAAGATGAGAGTAAGGTGGGAGGAAGATGGGAGGAAGATGAGAGGAAGGTGGCAGGTGAGAGGACGATGGAGGAAGGTGAGAGGAAGATGGGAGGAATGTGAGAGGAAGGTGGGAGGAAGGTGAGAGGAAAATGGGAGGAAGTCGAGAGGAAGGTGGGAGGAAGATTGGAGGAAGGTGAGAGGAAGATGAGAGGAAGGTGAGAGGAAGATGGGAGGAAGGTGGGAGGAAGATGGAAGGAAGATGAGATATGGGACATGTGGATAAATTGGTGTAGTGTCTGTGTGCCATATTTGACACTTTCCCCTTTTGAAGACCCTCTCCAACGGTCAGGTTGAAGACCCTCTCCAAAGGTCATGTTGAAGGCCCTCTCCAGAGGTCAGGTTGAAGACCAACGTTCAGGTTGAAGACCCTCTCCAACGGTCAGGTTGAAGACCCTCTCCAAAGGTCAGGTTGAAGGCCCTCTCCAAAGGTCAGGTTGAAGGCCCTCTCCAAAGGTCATGTTGAAGACCCTCTCCAAAGGTCATGTTGAAGGCCCTCTCCAAAGGTCATGTTGAAGACCCTCTCCAACGGTCAGGTTGAAGACCCCTCCAAAGGTCATGTTGAAGACCCTCTCCAAAGGTCATGTTGAAGACCCTCTCCAACGGTCAGGTTGAAGACCCTCTCCAAAGGTCATGTTGAAGGCCCTCTCCAAAGGTCAGGTTGAAGGCCCTCTCCAAAGGTCAGGTTGAAGACCTACGGTCAGGTTGAAGACCCTCTCCAAAGGTCAGGTTGAACACCTACGGTCAGGTTGAAGACCCTCTCCAATGGTCAGGTTGGTTGAAGGCCCTCTCCAAAGGTCAGGTTGAATGCCCTCTCCAATGGTCAGGTTGAAGGCCCTCTCCAACGGTCAGGTTGAAGACCAACAGTCAGGTTGAAGACCCTCTCCAAAGGTCATGTTAAAGGCCCTCTCCAGAGGTCAGGTTGAAGACCTACGGTCAGGTTGAAGACCCTCTCCAACGGTCAGGTTGAAGACCCTCTCTCCAACGGTCAGCTTGAAGACCAACGGTCAGGTTGAAGACCCTCTCTCCAACGGTCAGGTTGAAGACCAACGGTCAGGTTGAAGGCCCTCTCCAGCGGTCAGGTTGAAGACCACCGGTCAGGTTAAAGACCGACTCTCCAACGGTCAGGTTGAAGACCCTCTCTCCAAAGGTCAGTTTGAAGACCCTCTCCAACAGTGAGGTTGAAGACCAACGGTCAGTTTGAAGACCCTCTCCAACAGTGAGGTTGAAGACCAACGGTCAGGTTGAAGACCAACGGTCAGGTTGAAGTCCCTCTCTCCATCGGTCAGGTTGAAGACCGTCTCTCCAACGGTCAGGTTGAATACCAACAGTCAGGTTGAAGAACCTCTCCAAAGGTCATGTTGAAGGCCTTCTCCAACGGTCAGGTTGAAGACCTACGGTAAGGTTGAAGGCCCTCTCCAACAGTGAGGTTGAATACCAATGGTCAGGTTGAAGACCGTCTCCAAAGGTCATGTTGAAGGCCCTCTCCAACGGTCAGGTTGAAGAACCTCTCCAACGGTCAGGTTGAAGACCTACGGTCAGGTTGAAGACCCTCTCCAACAGTGAGGTTGAAGACCAATGGTCAGGTTGAAGACCGTCTCCAAAGGTTATGTTGAAGGCCCTCTCCAACGGTCATGTTGAAGACCTACGGTCAGGTTGAAGACCGTCTCCAAAGGTCATGTTGAAGGCCCTCTCCAACGGCATGTTGAAGACCCTCTCCAACGGTCAGGTTGAAGACCGTCTCTCCAACGGTCAGGTTGAAGACCAACGGTCAGGTAGAAGACCGTCTCTCCAACGGTCAGCTTGAAGACCGTCTCTCCAATGGTCAGGTTGAAGACCGTCTCTCCAACGGTCAGGTTGAAGACCAGCAGTCAGGTTGAAGACCGTCTCTCCAACGGTCAGGTTGAAGACCCTCTCCAAAGGTCAGGTTGAAGGCCCTCTCCAACGGTCAGGTTGAAGACCAACAGTCAGGTTGAAGACCGTCTCTCCAGCGATCAGGTTGAAGACCGTCTCTCCAACGGTCAGGTTGAAGACCAACAGTCAGGTTGAAGACACTCTCCAGCGGTCAGGTTGAAGACCGTCTCCAGCAGTCAGGTTGAAAGCCGTCTCTCCAACGGTCAGGTTGAAGACCAGCAGTCAGGTTGAAGACACTCTCCAGCGGTTAGGTTGAAGACCGTCTCCAGCGGTCAGGTTGAAGACCGTCTCTCCAACGGTCAGGTTGAAGACCAACAGTCAGGTTGAAGACCGTCTCCAGCGGTCAGGTTGAAGACCGTCTCCAGCGGTCAGGTTGAAGACCGTCTCCAGCGGTCAGGTTGAAGACCGTCTCCAGCAGTCAGGTTGAAGACCAGACAGACAGGAACTTTCATTTTTCATTCCAGTCAGGCACAGCAAAGTAGCGTTCACAGTCTAAATTAGCCACGTCATTAACGTGTGTTTTCCAATAAAGATTTAAGATCACCGACATAATTCAGCACACACACACACACACACATATACTCATTCACACACACACACACACACACACACACACACACACACACACACACACACACACACACACACACACACACACACACACACACACACACACACACACACACACACACACACACACAGCTTCCCCATGGCAATAGGCAGCCCATATGTCTCTATCTACATCAGGGACCTGCCTAGGGTTTTACATACCAGCAGATCTGATTATCTGATATGGAAGGACAGACTGCCATCTCTCTGGAGAAAGTATAGGTCTAGGCTGATTTGTTTTTGAGTCCCAGGCAAACGCTGAGATATTACTAAGTAGGCAGAGTTAACATACTAAATCAGACACATTTGTTTTCCAATGAAGATTTAAAATCACCTACGTAATTCAGTTTAGAAAAAAGTAAAAAAATAAAAAGTGAATCTTTTGAAACCAATCACTATATTGTTCTGCCAATCTGTTTCTACCACTCACTTGGTAATTGCTTTTACAATTGTATCACTTTTAAAGCTGAAGCTTATCTCAACAGTGTGAATATAATATCAACCCCGGTCCCTATCGTGACTTGATGGAAAAAGGCAAAGATTGAATTTCCCTGGTGGTTTCACGGGCTGAGCAACGATGGTGGAGTCACGTCATCTTCAACTTATTGACGTTCACTTCCTGTAACCGTGCTGCTGTTTTCGGATCAGTTTCCTGTCATTTCTGAACAGTTTCCTGTCATTTCTGATCCGTTTCCTGTAATTTCTGATCGGTTTCCTGTCATTTCTGATCAGTTTCCTGTAATTTCGGATCAGTTTCCTGTCATTTCTGATCCGTTTCCTGTCATTTCTGATCCGTTTCCTGTCATTTCTGATCCGTTTCCTGTCATTTCGGATCAGTTTACTGTCATTTCGGATCAGTTTCCTGTAATTTCGGATCAGTTTCCTGTCATTTCTGATAAGTTTCCTGTCATTTCGGATCAGTTTCCTGTCATTTCTGATCAGTTTCCTGTCATTTCTGATCAGTTTCCTGTCATTTCAATGTCAATTAATCAGAGTGGTGTAACAGAGTTGTAGAGGGTATCATCACCTTCCAGTTACTATCTCCTCACAGACAGTAGTAGAAGGTATCTCCTCATAGACAGTAGTAGAAGGTATCTCCTCATAGACAGTAGTAGAGGGTATCTCCTCATAGACAGTAGTAGAAGGTATCTCCTCATAGACAGTAGTAGAAGGTATCTCCTCATAGACAGTAGTAGAGGGTATCTCCTCACAGACAGTAGTAGAGGGTACACACACACACACACACACACACACACACACACACACACACACACACACACACACACACACACACACACACACACACACACACACACACACACACACACACACACACACAGCTTCCCCATGGCAATAGGCAGCCCATATGTCTCTATCTACATCAGGGACCTGCCTAGGGTTTTACATACCAGCAGATCTGATTATCTGATATGGAAGGACAGACTGCCATCTCTCTGGAGAAAGTATAGGTCTAGGCTGATTTGAGAGACTGGCATCTCTCTGGAGAAGGTTTAGGTCTAGGCTGATTTGACAGACTGCCATCTCTATGGAGAAGGTTTAGGTCTAGGCTGATTTGACAGACTGCCATCTCTATGGAGAAGGTTTAGGTCTAGGCTGATTTGAGAGACTGCCATCTCTCTGGAGAAGGTTTAGGTCTAGGCTGATTTGAGAGACTGCCATCTCTCTGGAGAAGGTTTAGGTCTAGGCTGATTTGAGAGACTGCCATCTCTATGGAGAAGGTTTAGGTCTAGGCTGATTTGACAGACTGCCATCTCTCTGGAGAAGGTTCAGCTTCGGTCTAGGCTGATTTGACAGACTGCCATCTCTCTGGAGAAGGTTCAGCTTCGGTGTAGGCTGATTTGTTCTATGTTTAGATATTTGTCTTTGTGTCACGGACAGTTTTAGTCATGTCTAGACATTTTCTCCAGCCATTCCTACCCATAAGGGCTCTCTGTGGGTTTTGTTTGGTTGGGGGGTTAAAACCTAACCATGCAGCTTCCCTGTTTTGCCTACTTTAGATTAGTAACAAGTCCTTTCAGTTGATTCCAGTGCTTTGCTATAGCCCATCTGAATCTGAAAGAAAGCAGTACAGGAGGTTCCTCTATATTTGTGTTGGCAGATGAGAAGAGGTGGAGAGGAGGAGAGAAGGATAGGAGAGAAGGAGAGGACAGGAGGAGAGGAGGAGAGGAGAGGAGGAGAGAAGGGGAGGAGAGGAGAGGAGGACAGAAGGAGAGGAGGAGAGAAGGATAGGAGAGGAAGAGAGAAGGAGAGGAGAGGAGGAGAGAAGGAGAGGAGAGGAGAAGGATATGAGAGGAGGAGAGAAGGATAGGAGAGGAGGAGAGAAGGAGAGGAGAGGAGGAGAGAAGGAGAGAAGGAGAGGAGGAGAGAAGGATAGGAGAGGAAGAGAGAAGGAGAGGAGGAGAGAAGGAGAGGAGAGAAGAAGGATAGGAGAGGAGGAGAGAAGGATAGGAGAGGAGGAGAGAAGGAGAGGAGAGAAGGAGAGGAGGAGAGAAGGAGAGGAGAGGAGGACAAAAGGAGAGGAGAGGAGGCGATAGAAGGTGGAGAGAAGAGGAGAGAAGGATAGGAGAGGAGGAGAGAAGGATAGGAGAGGAGGAGAGAAGGATAGGAGAGGAGGAGAGAAGGATAGGAGAGCAGGAGAGAAGGAGAGGAGAGGAGGAGAGGAGGAGAGAAAGAGAGGAGAGAAGGAGAGGAGGACAAAAGGAGAGGAGGATATAGAAGGTGGAGAGAGAAGGATAGGAGAAGAGGAGAGAAGGATAGGAGAGGAGGAGAGAAGGATAGGAGAGGAGGAGAGAAGGATAGGACCCTAACCCTAACCATTCACTGACCATTCACTAACCATTCACTAACATTCACTAACCATTCACTAACCAGTCACTAACCATTCACTAACCAGTCACTAACCAGTCACTGACCATTCACTAACCATTCACTAACCAGTCACTAACCATTCACTAACCAGTCACTAACCAATCACTGCATGCCGAGCAACTGGAGAGAGTTTAGAACCCTGTGGTGTTCTGTGGGTTTGAGTCAAACCTTTATTTCCCACAAGAGACACAGCAACCAGTCTGTTTTCCTCTCTGTTGATGAGCTGTGTGTTCATCATTATCTCTCTCGCTGTGTGTGTGAGTGTGTGTTATCCAGAGATCAGCTACTTGGGTGTGTTGTATTGTGAGCAGAAACCTACATGAAGGTGTTTTTTATTCAGCCAAAGATAGAATATGATCCACATTCAGAGTTTCTGGGAAAATAGTGAAGTAATGTAATAATGGCGTATTGAAGGCTAGATCACGATTCATCATTTTAGACCTGCAAGGTTTCTCTTTTTTTTTTGTCTCAGCTGTGCTGCTGGTTTCGCAAAATATATTTTTTAAATGAAACATGTAGAGAGGGAGAGGGAGAGGGAGAGGGAGAGGGAGAGGGAGAGGGAGAGGGAGAGGGAGAGGGAGAGGAAGAGGGAGAGGAAGAGGGAGAGAAAGAGGGAGAGGGAGAGAAAGAGGGAGAGGGAGAGGGAGAGAGAGAGAGAGAGAGAGAGGGAGAGGAGAGAGAGAGAGAGAGAGGGAGGGAGAGAGAGAGAGGGAGAGGGAGAGAGTGCACTAGTTTAGACCAGGGCCCTGATCCCTATCTGGTGCATAGAGCTATGATCTCTGGGCCCTTCAATACTATGATACAGACATAGAGCTATGATCTCTGGGCACTTCAATACTATGATACAGACATAGAGCTATGATCTCTGGGCCCTGAAAGACTTCCTCCTCAATTAACCTTTACAATGGCACAGCCTTTCCACCAACACCCCATTTTAGGCTAATTCCCCTGGAGCGAAGGCATTCACTTTGAATTTTCTGAGAGAAATAGGTGTTATTTAACACCTGTAGATGCTGTCTTTTAATGGTGTTCAAGACTAAATGAGTAACGCAAGAGGTCAACGATCACATGTTATAGTTTGGATATAATCTCCTCTTCAATCTCAAAGTGTTACTCAACGGCAACATTGATCAAAGTTGATCCAGATTTAAATGATGTTTGGTCCTTCAGGTCTACTTTCTAAATATCAATGATACTACTGTGCTCCTCCCATATCAACATGTCCTGTAGTTTACTGAGCTCCTCCCATATCAACATGTCCTGTAGTTTACTGAGCTCCTCCCATATGTCCTGTAGTTTACTGGGCTCCTCCCATATCAACATGTCCTGTAGTTTACTGAGCTCCTCCCATATCAACATGTCCTGTAGTTGACTGTGCTCCTTCCATATCAACATGTCCTGTAGTTTACTGAGCTCCTCCCATATCAACAGGTCCTGTAGTTTACTGAGCTCCTCCCATATCAACATGTCCTGTAGTTTACTGTGCTCCTCCCATATGTCCTGTAGTTGACTGTGCTCCTCCCATATCAACATGTCCTGTAGTTGACTGTGCTCCTCCCATATCAACATGTCCTGTAGTTTACTGAGCTCCTCCCATATCAACATGTCCTGTAGTTTACTGTGCTCCTCCCATATCAACATGTCCTGTAGTTTACTGAGCTCCTCCCATATCAACATGTCCTGTAGTTTACTGAGCTCCTCCCATATCAACATGTCCTGTAGTTTACTGAGCTCCTCCCATATCAACATGTCCTGTAGTTTACTGAGCTCCTCCCATATCAACATGTCCTGTAGTTTACTGAGCTCCTCCCATATCAACATGTCCTGTAGTTTACTGAGCTCCTCCCATATCAACATGTCCTGTAGTTTACTGTGCTCCTCCCATATCAACATGTCCTGTAGTTTACTGAGCTCCTCCCATATCAACATGTCCTGTATTTTACTGAGCTCCTCCCATATCAACATGTCCTGTAGTTTACTGAGCTCCTCCCATATCAACATGTCCTGTAGTTTACTGAGCTCCTCCCATATCAACATGTCCTGTAGTTTACTGAGCTTCTCCCATATCAACATGTTGGAGGATGCAGAGGGGAGAGACTCTGATGAGTGATAATGATTATGCTGCAAACCAAGCAATTTATTATAATACCATTTTCGAGAGCTTGGAGCGGTTTTGAATATTAATTCTGTCTTTTTGTTTTATCTATAGCTCACATTGAATTCCCCACCCTCCCAAATGGTTTCTTTAGAATACATTATATAATTGTTTTATTGCAAGAAGAGAATGTCCCCTTTTTTTATTTGAAATAAGTCAATATATTAATGTATAAACATTACGTTATGTTATTATTATACATATGGACATGACTTATAAGAGAGGCAGATGATTTCCCTGTAAGCAACGTTGTTTCCCCCTGTAACAGATCCTGTAGGGGCTGATGTCAACATAGTTGGTTTCTTTTTATATTTCTATATTGTATGTCTATCAGTTTGCCTTTTCATAGACCTTATGAAACACACAGCAGTAGAGAGCAGGAGCACCTACCAGGAGAGTCCTCGAAGCCTCAGCAACAACTAGTAGAGACAGGACCGACCCTAGTCTTTTGGGGGGCCCCAACACCTCGCAGGCAAAACATGTTAGTGGTTCCCCTCTTGGTCGGGGCCCCCCTACCTGCCTCGGTGGCCCTAAGCATCTGCTTATGTCTCTTACTGGACGGGCATTGAGCACCAAACAGACCAGACATGCAGGACAGAGGGTTTTGCTGGTGACCGAAGGGTTTTTGGGGAAAAGGAATGAGTGTACAAAACATGGACTGAAACAGAAACTGTCAACAGAAAAAGTGGAACAACCTTTAAGAAAAGAGTATAAAGTTAAGAACAAACAACTTTTTTTGTACAGAGATATATTTTTATGGAAATACATTTGTAATATAAAAAGACGAGAAATGGATTGACATATCTGTATATGTTATTATAATTTGTTTCAATATTGTAGTATAAATGCTAGTGGGAATATAAAAAAATCGATCTATATATATACAAAGAGGAAAATAGAAACAAAGATTTTTTTTTTTTGTAAAATGTAAAAAATATTGTACATACAAGTTTCCATACATTCTATCCACATGAGACCCACCATGGCTTGTCTGCTAAACTTTTTCCTGTCTATATACGAATCATTGCTTTCATTCTACTTTCTTGAACAGGAAACTTATTTTGAAGTTTTTTTGGAATAAAAAATAAATAAAAAAATCTATTGTTCATTTACGTTGTGTAATATTGCACCGTGAAGATACCCAATGATCACCGCATTTTATGATTAGTGATTGAGTTGTAGACTAGGAAAATGTACGCATGGAGCCAACTTCCACAACATTTACTATGATTGCGATCTCTGCAAACTTCCAGAACATTGCCTTTAAAAAAAAGGCACATTGTCGACAGTGAAATGTGTTTGTCTACAACGCGCATTTCATTGGATCCCTGTCGTCCATCTGACTGAACACAGCAGTCCATTGATGTTCATTTGGGAATACTGTATTGCAGAATGAAGACACAAAGTATCATAGAAGGTTATGACATTATGATTTATGTTGCTTATTGAATACAGAAGAACAATAAAGTGGTAAAATATATATTGTTGTGAGGTAACATTTGTTCACGTCTGTATATGGTATTGCAGTATGAAGATGTAAATAAACTGGTTGGAATTTTTATTCAATGCAGCAGTAACATGCAGCAGTAAACTTCTTGTATTATTCAATCGTGAGGAACCCGGCCTCTTCAACTAGAGGAACCCGGCCTCTTCAACTAGAGGAACCCGGCCTCTTCAACTAGAGGAACCCGGCCTCTTCAACTAGAGGAACCCGGCCTCTTCAACCAGAGGAACCCGGCCTCTTCAACTAGAGGAACCCGGCCTCTTCAACTAGAGGAACCCGGCCTCTTCAACTAGAGGAACCCGGCCTCTTCAACTAGAGGAACCCGGCCTCTTCAACTAGAGGAACCCGGCCTCTTCAACTAGAGGAACCCGGCCTCTTCAACTAGAGGAACCCGGCCTCTTCAACCAGAGGAACCCGGCCTCTTCAACTAGAGGAACCCGGCCTCTTCAACTAGAGGAACCCGGCCTCTTCAACCAGAGGAACCCGGCCTCTTCAACTAGAGGAACCCGGCCTCTTCAACTAGAGGAACCCGGCCTCTTCAACTAGAGGAACCCGGCCTCTTCAACCAGAGGAACCCGGCCTCTTCAACTAGAGGAACCCGGCCTCTTCAACTAGAGGAACCCGGCCTCTTCAACTAGAGGAACCCGGCCTCTTCAACTAGAGGAACCCGGCCTCTTCAACTAGAGGAACCCGGCCTCTTCAACTAGAGGAACCTGGCCTCTTCAACTAGAGGAACCCGGCCTCTTCAACCAGAGGAACCCGGCCTCTTCAACTAGAGGAACCCGGCCTCTTCAACTAGAGGAACCCGGCCTCTTCAACTAGAGGAACCCGGCCTCTTCAACTAGAGGAACCCGGCCTCTTCAACCAGACGAAACTGGCCTCTTCAACCAGAGGAACCCGGCCTCTTCAACCAGAGGAACCCGGCCTTTTCAACCAGAGGAACCCGGCCTCTTCAACCAGACGAAACTGGCCTCTTCAACCAGAGGAACCCGGCCTCTTCAACCAGAGGAACCCGGCCTCTTCCACCACTGATCATAGGTTTCATCCCAAACATAACCCTGTTCCCTATATAGTGCACTACTTTAGACCAGAGCCCAATGGACCCTGTTCCCTATATAGTGCACTACTTTAGACCAGAGCCCAATGGACCCTGTTCCCTATATAGTGCACTACTTTAGACCAGAGCCCAATGGACCCTGTTCCCTATATCGTGCCCTACTTTAGACCAGAGCCCAATGGACCCTATTCCATATATAGTGCCCTACTTTAGACCAGAGCCCTATGGAACCCTATTCCCTGTATAGTGCACTACTTTAGACCAAAGTCCAATGGACCCTATTCCCTATATAGTGCCCTACTTTAGACCAAAGTCCAATGGACCCTGTTCCCTATATAGTGCACTACTTTTCCCTGCACTAAGTAGGAAGTAGGGTACCTCACAGAGAGGTACTGTTGGTGTGTAGAGGTAACATAGAGGTAGTGTTGGTGTGTAGAGGTAACATAGAGGTAGTGTTGGTGTGTAGAGGTAACATAGAGGTACTGTTGGTGTGTAGAGGTCACAGAGAGGTACTGTTGGTGTGCAGAGGTAACAGAGAGGTAATGTTGGTGTGTAGAGGTAACATAGAGGTACTGTTGGTGTGTAGAGGTCGCAGAGAGGTACTGTTGGCGTGTAGAGGTCACAGAGAGGTACTGCTGGTGTGTAGTGGTCACAGAGAGGTACTGTTGGTGTGTAGAGGTCACAGAGAGGTACTGTTAGTGTGTAGAAGTAACAGAGAGGTCTGTTGGTGTGTAGAGGTTACAGAGAGGTACTGTTGGTGTAGAGATCACAGAGAGGTACTGTTGGTGTGTAGAGGTCACAGAGAGGTACTGCTGGGCTGTAGAGGTCATAGAGAGGTACTGTTGGTGTGTAGAAGTAACAGAGAGGTCTGTTGGTGTAGAGGTCACAGAGAGGTACTGTTGGTGTGTAGAGTTCACAGAGATGTACTGTTGGTGTGTATAGGTCACAGAGAGGTACTGTTGGTGTGTAGAGGTAACAGAGAGGTACTGTTGGTGTGTAGAGGTAACAGAGAGGTACTGTTGGTGTGTAGAGGTCACAGAGAGGTGATGCTGGGCTGTAGAGGTCGCAGAGAAGTACTGTTGGTGTGTAGCGGCCACAGAGAGGTACTGTTGGTGTGTAGAGGTAACAGAGAGCTACTTCTGGTGTGTAGAGGTCTCAGAGAGGTACTGTTGGTGTGTAGAGGTCACAGGGAGGTACTGTTGGTGTGTAGAGGTAACAGAGAGATACTGCTGGTGTGTAGAGGTCACAGAGAGGTACTGTTGGTGTGTAGAGGTAACATAGAGGTAGTGTTGGTGTGTAGAGGTCACAGAGAGGTACTGTTGGTGTGTAGAGGTAACATAGAGGTAGTGTTGGTGTGTAGAGGTAACAGAGAGGTACTGTTGGTGTGTAGAGGTAACATAGAGGTACTGTTGGTGTGTAGAGGTCACAGAGAGGTACTGTTGGTGTGTAGAGGTAACATAGAGGTACTGTTGGTGTGTAGAGGTCACAGAGAGGTACTGTTGGTGTGTAGAGGTAACATAGAGGTACTGCTGGTGTGTAGAGGTAACAGAGAGGTAATGTTGGTGTGTAGAGGTAACATAGAGGTACTGTTGGTGTGTAGAGGTCGCAGAGAGGTACTGTTGGCGTGTAGAGGTCACAGAGAGGTACTGCTGGTGTGTAGAGGTCACAGAGAGGTACTGTTGGTGTGTAGAGGTCACAGAGAGGTACTGTTGGTGTGTAGAAGTAACAGAGAGGTCTGTTGGTGTGTAGAGGTAACAGAGAGGTACTGTTGGTGTGTAGAGGTCACAGAGAGGTACTGTTGGTGTGTAGAGGTAACATAGAGGTAGTGTTGGTGTGTAGAGGTAACAGAGAGGTACTGTTGGTGTGTAGAGGTAACATAGAGGTACTGTTGGTGTGTAGAGGTCACAGAGAGGTACTGTTGGTGTGTAGAGGTAACGTAGAGGTACTGTTGGTGTGTAGAGGTCACAGAGAGGTACTGTTGGTGTGTAGAGGTAACATAGAGGTACTGCTGGTGTGTAGAGGTAACAGAGAGGTAATGTTGGTGTGTAGAGGTAACAGAGAGGTCTGTTGGTGTGTAGAGGTCACAGGGAGGTACTTCGGGTTTGTAGAGGTAACAGAGAGGTACTGTTGGTGTAGAGATCACAGAGAGGAACTGTTGGTGTGTAGAGGTCACAGGGAGGTACCTCGGGTTTGTAGAGGTAACAGAGAGGTACTGTTGGTGTGTAGAGGTCACAGAGAGGTACTGCTGGTGTGTAGAGGTCACAGAGAGGTACTGTTGGTGTGTAGAGGTCACAGAGAGGTACTGTTGGTGTGTAGAAGTAACAGAGAGGTCTGTTGGTGTGTAGAGGTAACAGAGAGGTACTGTTGGTGTGTAGAGGTCACAGAGAAGTACTGTTGGTGTGTAGAGGTAACATAGAGGTAGTGTTGGTGTGTAGAGGTAACAGAGAGGTACTGTTGGTGTGTAGAGGTAACATAGAGGTACTGTTGGTGTGTAGAGGTCACAGAGAGGTACTGTTGGTGTGTAGAGGTAACGTAGAGGTACTGTTGGTGTGTAGAGGTCACAGAGAGGTACTGTTGGTGTGTAGAGGTAACATAGAGGTACTGCTGGTGTGTAGAGGTAACAGAGAGGTAATGTTGGTGTGTAGAGGTAACATAGAGGTACTGTTGGTGTGTAGAGGTCGCAGAGAGGTACTGTTGGCATGTAGAGGTCACAGAGAGGTACTGTTGATGTGTAGAGGTCACAGAGAGGTACTGTTGGTGTGTAGAAGTAACAGAGAGGTCTGTTGGTGTGTAGAGGTAACAGAGAGGTCTGTTGGTGTGTAGAGGTCACAGGGAGGTACTTCGGGTTTGTAGAGGTAACAGAGAGGTACTGTTGGTGTAGAGATCACAGAGAGGAACTGTTGGTGTGTAGAGGTCACAGGGAGGTACCTCGGGTTTGTAGAGGTAACAGAGAGGTACTGTTGGTGTGTAGAGATCACAGAGAGATACTGCTGGTGTGTAGAGGTAACAGCGAGGTACTGTTGGTGTGTAGAGATTGCAGAGAGGTACTGCTGGTGTGTAGAGATCACAGAGAGGTACTTCTGGGCTGTAGAGGTCACAGAGAGGTACTGTTGGTGTGTAGAGGTCACAGAGAGGTACTGCTGGGCTGTAGAGGTAACAGAGAGGTACTGTTGGTGTAGAGATCACAGAGAGGTACTGTTGGTGTTTAGAGGTCACAGGGAGGTACTGCTTGGCTGTAGAGGTCACAGAGAGGTACTGTTGGTGTGTAGAGGTCACAGAGAGGTACTGTTGGTGTGTAGAGGTCACAGAGAGGTACTGTTGGTGTAGAGATCACAGAGAGGTACTGTTGGTGTGTAGAGGTCACAGGGAGGTACTTCGGGTTTGTAGAGGTAACAGAGAGGTACTGTTGGTGTGTAGAGATCACAGAGAGGTACTGCTGGTGTGTAGAGGTCACAGAGAGGTACTGTTGGTGTGTAGAGATCGCAGAGAGGTACTGCTGGTGTGTAGAGGTCACAGAGAGGTACTGTTGGTGTGTAGAGGTCACAGAGAGGTACTGTTGGTGTGTAGAGGTCACAGAGGTACTGTTGGTGTGTAGAGGTCACAGAGAGGTACTGCTGGGCTGTAGAGGTCACAGAGAGATACTGCTGGGCTGTAGAGGTAACAGAGAGGTACTGTTTGTGTGTAGAGGTCACAGAGAGGTACTGTTGTTGTGTAGAGGTCACAGAGAGGTACTGTTGGTGTGTAGAGATCACAGAGAGGTACTGCTGGGCTGTAGAGGTCACAGAGAGGTACTGTTGGTGTGTAGAGATCACAGAGAGGTACTGCTTGCTGGCTGTGTTCAGTGTATCTATTTACACAGTTTGAAATGTTATTTTTTTGTTCTTGGTGGAGATTTGGCTGAATGAAGATGATGGAGTTATGGCCTGACTGAAGATGATGGAGTTATGGCCTGACTGAAGATGATGGAGTTATGGCCTGACTGAAGATGATGGAGTTATGGCCTGACTGAAGATGATGGAGTTATGGCCTGACTGAAGATGATGGAGTTATGGCCTGACTGAAGATGATGGAGTTATGGCCTGACTGAAGATGATGGAGTTATGGCCTGACTGAAGATGATGGAGTTATGGCCTGACTGAAGATGATGGAGTTATGGCCTGACTGAAGATGGACCTTTGCTTCTTGATGGAGTTATGGGGCTGGACCAACTCAAGGTGTCATAAAATAAGTGACAGGGTATCTCGAGCTAGGGTATCTCTAGCTAGGGTATCTCTAGCTAGGTTTAAAATTCTCTAGCTAGGTTTAATATTCTCTAGCTAGGTTTAATATTCTCTAGCTAGGTTTAATATTCTTTACCTATAATAAATTTTTTATCGTTAAAACAGACAAAAATACATTAAATTAAATAATAATTTATTATACATGATAACCACATGTATACAATATATCTAAGAAAGAACAATGTTATTGTGAACTGGTTACTCAATCCACTTAAGTTAGAGACATTCCATTCTACCACCAGCTGCCCCAACACAACAACAGCACAACAATATACAATAAATAGTGTGTGTGTGTGTGTGTGTGTGTGTGTGTGTGTGTGTGTGTGTGTGTGTGTGTGTGTGTGTGTGTGTGTGTGTGTGTGTGTGTGTGTGTGTGTGTGTGTGTGCGCGTGTGGCGTGTGTGTTTGTGACTGAAGAAGGGTCTCCTTTACCTTTTTGAGTGCCACCACTTGCTAACAGCCTAAAATGTTATTTCTGGGACACCAGCCACAGTGGGACAGGTGCATTGGAAAAATCTACCATTCACTCTGATTTGTTTTTGTTTTACTAAAATGTCACCAAAAAAACAGATTCATTCTTTCTAACATTTTCTAAAACAATATATGTTTTACTAGTAAGAAGTAATGTGGTATATTGTTTAATAAAAAATAAAAACACTTGTGACCTGAGCCTTTAACGCAAATATGACATCGGAGACAAAAAACTGTCACCTGCCCCTTTATGGGTGGGAGGTTACCATGGTAATGCAATTGGAGTCATGATACTGAGAGTCTGACTAGTCTCTTCCCTAGCAGTGTAAAATGCAAACATCTGAAAAACAACCTAGCTTGTGAACAAAACAACCTAGCTTGTGAACAAAACAACCTAGCTTGTGAACAAAACAACCTAGCTTGTGAACAAAACAACCTAGCTTGTGAACAAAACAACCTAAATAGCCAAGAACAATTTTCTCACTTCATTAGAATTCCGTTTCGAGTCAATTAAACAAACTTTTTATGCCTGTGTGCAGCGCTTCTAAAAATAAATCTGTCTCTCATGCCCCAGTCAGGTAATGTTGCAGCACGAGGCAGAAATACATTTTACAGATTCAGGTCAGAGAGATACAAGCATATTCTCTAGAATACCATAGTTGCCACACATAGCCTACTGACAACGCAAATGCCAAAGCATCTCCCGGCACAGGGAACCTCAGCTACGAGCCGACCGGCCTTAGACAGGCTGGGAGAGAGTCAAATGTACATTCTAATAGGCCTATTTGCCCGACATTGGAGCAATATTCTAATATTATATATTTTCATATCCTAAATAATGGCATATGCGATGCCTAGCCAGCCATATCATTGCTTGAAACCTGGATGTTTTACATCTATTTTTATCCAGAACGCTTCAGCCCACCTGGTTTTCAACCTTCTCACGTTCTCTCGTGTCAAATCAAATGTTATTGGTCACATACGTGTTTAGCAGATGTTATTGCAGGTGTAGCTCCTCCACACACTCCGCTGGCTTCCAATCAGAGCTCACATCCACTACAAGACCACAGTGTTTACCTACGGAGGAACAGCCCCTCCCTAACTTCAGGCTATGATCAAACCCTAAACCATCTATTGGCCCTCCCACTCCCAATGGAGGAACCGTTTTCCCCGTGAAGCAAAGACCGCAGAGTCCCTGACCATCTCCCGAAAACATCTGCTGATCGCTACTTTATTGGGGTAAAATGTACGTTACTATGACTGTAATATGTGGTTGTAGTAGTGCAACAGGAAGTAGCAACAGCGTGGATTTTAGATCATTCGAACGCATTCGCCAAAAGTGTGTATGTCAGTGCTGTAGGTAACTTGACTTTGCAAACAATTTGCAAATGTCCAACATGTTATATTCTAATTTTAAAAAAAGAAGTGACTTAGTCAGTCTTAGCCGTCTTACTCATTCAGCAAATTGAAGAATAACTCATTGTTTGTGACTAGGAAACTTAAGAGAAGCATACTAACTTCAGCACACAAGGTGTAGGAGGACGCCCTACTACTAAGGGTGAAGTTGAGTTTGTGCAACGTAAAACAGTCACACTGAAGTGAAGAGCAGAAAAATTGAAGGAATTAATCTTATCATGCTCTAGTCAGGTGTGATTGTAGATCCTTCAATAAAAGTTGCGAGAGACTCCCCATAGTATGTTGTACCGAAGTTGACTGACTGAAGGCCTGTTTTTAATCCTAATGTGGACTTTCAGATTCAGAACATTAAACTGCCTGTTTTTAAATCCTAACGAGGACTTTCAGATTCAGAACATTAAACTGCCTGTTTTTAATCCTAACGAGGACTTTCAGATTCAGAACATTAAACTGCCTGTTTTTAATCCTAACGAGGACTTTCAGATTCAGAACATTAAACTGCCTGTTTTTAATCCTAACGAGGACTTTCAGATTCAGAACATTAAACTGCCTGTTTTTAATCCTAACGAGGACTTTCAGATTCAGAACATTAAACTGCCTGTTTTTAATCCTAACGAGGACTTTCAGATTCAGAACATTAAACTGCCTGTTTTTAATCCTAACGAGGACTTTCAGATTCAGAACATTAAACTGCCTGTTTTTAATCCTAACGAGGACTTTCAGATTCAGAACATTAAACTGCCTGTTTTAAATCCTAACGAGGACTTTCAGATTCAGAACATTAAACTGCCTGTTTTTTAATCCTAACGAGGACTTTCAGATTCAGAACATTAAACTGCCTGTTTTAAATCCTAACGAGGACTTTCAGATTCAGAACATTAAACTGCCTGTTTTTAATCCTAACGAGGACTTTCAGATTCAGAACATTAAACTGCCTGTTTTTAATCCTAACAAGGACTTTCAGTTCAGAATATTAAACTGCCTGTTTTTAATCCTAACATTAAATAATTTAATCATTTAAAACATTTAATCCTAACATTAAACTGCCTGTTTTTAATCCTAACATTAAATCATTTAATCATTTAAAACATTTCATCCTAACATTAAACTGCCTGTTTTTAATCCTAACATTCCATTACCTGTGCACCTAATCATGCTAATAGTAGACTACATTAACACAACAGCTTGTCTCATTTATATTGTCACTGAGCTGTTACGAGTTAAGACAAGCTCCAATGTAATGTGCTGAACAGACTAACAGACACCGTCGGACTCTGAATATCTGAACGTGGACGTAGTATTGGCTCTTTCCTCAATCACTGATTTGACTATTAGCAGAGATTAGAGGAGCGTTCAAGATGATTGGACGAGAGATTAGAGGAGCGTTCAAGATGATTGGACGAGAGATTAGAGGAGCGTTTAAGAAGATTGGAGGAGAGATTAGGGGAGCGGTGAAGACTAATGAGCTCTTACGATTCTCAATTCCAAATCGTGACCCTCCTGACCCCTGATACTCTGTGATCTGTGTAATGCTGTCTGACGTCCTCATGAGTCAAATCGACGACGGTCTGAAAATTCGAAGACATTTTAAGATTAGTCAGAAACGGATTACCCATGAGCACAGTGGTATAATTACCATTTATAATGTTCTACATTAGTTTAAACATTCACTATGAATTGATGAATGCTTGAATTATTGTCAAATTAACTATTTTTTATGATAAATGCGATGTCGGCCATGACCTTCAAAACCTTCTGCTGGGAGCCGTGGTTGTCCAAAATGTAATTATATTCTTGTATATAGTAAAACATGGGAGGGTGGTAGGGATGTAGGGAAAGAGAGAGAGACCCTCCAAATCCCCCCAAGTGGCAAGGCCTTGGGCTAAGCTAATATGGTGTGAAATCCTCCCTTTGCTCTTCCTCTGGGCTCTGGAGCCTCGGTGTAAACCAGTGATGGAGGGATTGACAAAGCAGAGAGAGAGGAGCATTATATTATTATATTTATATATATGATATTATGTATTTGCTCTGACAGTGGATTGGTTCAGCGGGAGGCCTGCTTACTTCCGTCGGAGCGGTTGATAGAGTGGTGGAGGAAATCTGAGCAGTAGACATTGCTATTATTATCTGAGGAAAGAACCTTCTCTTGCCTGGCTCTCTGTCATCACTTCCTGCCTGGCTCTCTGTCATCACTTCCTGCCTGGCTCTCTGTCATCACTTCCTGCCTGGCTCTCTGTCATCACTTCCTGCCTGGCTCTCTGTCATCACTTCCTGCCTGGCTCTCTGTCATCACTTCCTGCCTGGCTCTCTGTCATCACTTCCTGCCTGGCTCTCTGTCATCACTTCCTGCCTGGCTCTCTGTCATCACTTCCTGCCTGGCTCTCTGTCATCACTTCTTGACAACATGGAGATCTGAATAAACACCAAGCTAGGAGTAACCCTTTGCAGATCTAAAAAAAAAGTCAAGTTCGTAACAGTGACTAAATCTCCAGAGCAGTACACCGACAGCATTGAATCAATGCAAAGGTACAATACATGCTGCAATACTATGTACCTGAAAGAAGATCCACATGAACAGAACTTGGATGATGAGCTACAAAACTTGAATGATGAGCTATGGAGCTTGGGTGATGAGCTATGGAGCTTGGATGATGAGCTACAAAACTTGGATGATGAGCTATGGAGCTTGGATGATCAAATCAAATCAAATCAAATTTTATTTGATGAGCTATGGAGCTTGGATGATGAGCTACAAAACTTGGATGATGAGCTATGGAGCTTGGATGATGAGCTACAGAGCTTGGATGATGAGCTACAAAACTTGGATGATGAGCTGTGGAGCTTGGATGATGAGCTACAGAGCTTGGATGATGAGCTACAGAACTTGGATGATGAGCTGTGGAGCTTGGATGATGAGCTACAGAGCTTGGATGATGAGCTACAGAACTTGGATGATGAGCTACAGAGCTTGGATGATGAGCAACAGAGCTTGGATGATGAGCTGTGGAGCTTGGATGATGAGCTGTGGAACTTGGATGATGAGCTACGGAGCTTGGATGATGAGCTACAGAGCTTGGATGATGAGCTACAAAACTTGGATGATGAGCTACAGAGCTTGGATGATGAGCTACGGAGATTGGATGATGAGCTACGTAAAGGTAAAGTACAATTTCACTGGAACAGGTGGATTAATAATAATGGTTATCACAGTGTGTGGGCTCCTGACAGTGTGTGGGCTCCTGACAGTGTGTGTGCTCCTGACAGTGTGTGGTCTCCTGACAGTGTGTGGGCTCCTGACAGTGTGTGGGCTCCTGACAGTGTGTGGTCTCCTGACAGTGTGTGGGCTCCTGACAGTGTGTGGGCTCCTGACAGTGTGTGGGCTCCTGAAGGTGTGTGGGCTCCTGAAGGTGTGTGGGCTCCTGACAGTGTGTGGGCTCCTGAAGGTGTGTGGGCTCCTGTTCCCCTATCTGAAGTTACTTTAACACACACAAACACACACACAGGTTGGGTTGAAAGGATATGAAGCCGAGTCACATTGCCAAAGTCCCAGCATGCTCTTCTCCCGTGACATCAAAGACTCTGTGACCACCCTTTGCTCAACCATTCAGGTAATAAATAGTCTGGCAAGGCTACCGGTTCGCTCTGGTTCCCATCACTTCACCACCAAATTGGAAAAATAGCTCCGGAAGCTGGAAATAACATACTGACAGAGGAAAATAAGAAAAACGACACGAATAACCATGGTGACGGTAGAAATCAACCTACCTCTTTCTGCCTGTGATGGGATTGGACCCCTTTAATACACAGGTGGTACTGAGTAAACCGAGCCAGAGTGTTTACTGCCAGGCTTGGCACCATGCTTGGCGCTCTGTCTGCCTTGCAGATGGCACCCTATTCCATAGGGCTCTGGTCAAAAGTAGAGCACTTACATAGGGAATAGGGCTCTGGTCAAAAGTAGTGCACTTACATAGGGAATAGGGCTCTGGTCAAAAGTAGTGCACTACATAGGGAATAGGGCTCTGGTCAAAAGTAGTGCACTACATAGGGAATAGAGTCAAAGGTAACATTGAGTGGAGGAGGTAACACAACACTAACATAATATGATGGAGGAAACACAACACCAATATAATATGATGGAGGTAACACAACACCAATATAATATGATGGAGGTAACAAAACACCAATATAATATGATGGAGGTAACACCACACCAATATAATATGATGGAGGTAACACAACACCACACCAATAGAATATGATGGAGGTAACACCACACCAATATAATATGATGGAGGTAACACAACACCACACCAATATAATATAATGAAGGTAACACAACACAACACCAATATAATATGATGGAGGTAACACCACACCAATATAATATGATGGAGGTAACACAACACCACACCAATATAATATAATGAAGGTAACACAACACAACACCAATATAATATGATGGAGGTAACACCACACCAATATAATATGATGGAGGTAACACAACACCAATATAATATGATGGAGGTAACACAACACCACACCAATATAATATGATGGAGGTAACACAACACCAATATAATATGATGGAGGTAACACAACACCAATATAATATGATGGAGGTAACACAACACCAATATAATATGATGGAGGTAACACAACACCAATATAATATGATGGAGGTAACACAACACCAATATAATATGATGGAGGTAACACAACACCACACCAATATAATATGATGGAGGTAACACAACACCACACCAATATAATATGATGGAGGTAACACAACACCAATATAATATGATGGAGGTAACACCACACCAATATAATATGATGGAGGTAACACCACACCAATATAATATGATGGAGGTAACACCACACCAATATAATATGATGGAGGTAACACCACACCAATATAATATGATGGAGGTAACACAACACCAATATAATATGATGGAGGTAACACAACACCACACCAATATAATATGATGGAGGTAACACAACACCAATATAATATGATGGAGGAAACACAACACCAATATCCTGGCGGGCTGTATCACCACCTGGTACGGCAACTGCTCCGCCCACAACCGTAAGGCTCTCCAGAGGGTAGTGAGGTCTGCACAACGCATCACCGGGGGCAAACTACGTGCCCTCCAGGACACCTACACCACCCGATGTTACAGGAAGGCCATAAAGATCATCAAGGACAACAACCACCCGAGCCACTGCCTGTTCACCCCGCTATCGTCCAGAAGGCGAGGTCAGTACAGGTGCATCAAAGCTGGGACCGAGAGACTGAAAAACAGCTTCTATCTCAAGGCCATGAGACTGTTAAACAGCCACCACTAACATTGAGTGGCTGCTGCCAACACACTGACTCAACTCCAGCCACTTTAATAATGGGAATTGATGGGAAATGATGTAAAATATATCACTAGCCACTTTAAACAATGCTACCTAATATAATGTTTACATACCCTACATTATTCATCTCATATGCATACGTATATACTGTACTCTATATCATCTACTGCATCCTTAAGTAATACATGTATCACTAGCCACTTTAACTATGCCACTTTGTTTACATACTGGGTCGGCAGGGTAGCCTAGTGGTTAGAGAGTTGGACTAGTAACTGGAAGGTTGCAAGTTCAAACCCCGAGCTGACAAGGTACAAATCTGTCGTTCTGCCCCTGAACAGGCAGTTAGCCCACTGTTCCTAGGCCGTCATTGAAAATAAGAATTTGTTCTTAACTGACTTGCCTGGTTAAATAAAGGTAAAAAAATATATATATATACTGCACTCGATACCATCTACTGTATCTTGCCTATGCCGCTCTGTACCATCACTCATTCATATATCTTTATGTACATATTCTTTATCCCCTTACACTTGTGTCTATAAGGTAGTAGTTTTGGAATTGTTAGTTAGATTACTTGTTGGTTATTACTGCATTGTCGGAACTAGAAGCACAAGCATTTCGCTACACTCGCATTAACATCTGCTAACCATGTGTATGTGACAAGTAAATTTGATTTGATTTGATTTGATATAATATGATGGAGGTAACACAACACAATCAACACAGACCATCCCCTGGCACAGTGCTATATTAACCAGATCATCCCCTGGCATGGCACAGTGCTATATTAACCAGACCATCCCCTGGTATGGCACAGTGCTATATTAACCAGACCATCCCCTGACACAGTGCTATATTAACCAGACCATCCCATGGCACAGTGCTATATTAACCAGACCATCCCATGGTACAGTGCTATATTAACCAGACCATCCCCTGGTACAGTGCTATATTAACCAGACCATCCCCTGGCATGACACAGTGCTATATTAACCAGACCATCCCCTGGTACAGTGCTATATTAACCAGACCATATCCTGACACAGTGCTATATTAACCAGACCATCCCCTGGTACAGTGCTATATTAACCAGACCATCCCCTGACACAGTGCTATATTAACCAGACCATCCCCTGGTACAGTGCTATATTAACCAGACCATCTCCTGACACAGTGCTATATTAACCAGACCATCCCCTGGTACAGTGCTATATTAACCAGAACATCCCCTGGTACAGTGCTATATTAACCAGACCATCCCCTGGTACAGTGCTATATTAACCAGACCATCCCCTGGTACAGTGCTATATTAACCAGACCATCCCCTGGCACAGTGCTATATTAACCAGATCATCCCCTGGCATGGCACAGTGCTATATTAACCAGACCATCCCCTGGTATGGCACAGTGCTATATTAACCAGACCATCCCCTGACACAGTGCTATATTAACCAGACCATCCCATGGCACAGTGCTATATTAACCAGACCATCCCATGGTACAGTGCTATATTAACCAGACCATCCCCTGGTACAGTGCTATATTAACCAGACCATCCCCTGGCATGACACAGTGCTATATTAACCAGACCATCCCCTGGTACAGTGCTATATTAACCAGACCATATCCTGACACAGTGCTATATTAACCAGACCATCCCCTGGTACAGTGCTATATTAACCAGACCATCCCCTGACACAGTGCTATATTAACCAGACCATCCCCTGGTACAGTGCTATATTAACCAGACCATCTCCTGACACAGTGCTATATTAACCAGACCATCCCCTGGTACAGTGCTATATTAACCAGAACATCCCCTGGTACAGTGCTATATTAACCAGACCATCCCCTGGTACAGTGCTAGATTAACCAGACCATCCCCTGGTACAGTGCTATATTAACCAGACCATCCCCTGGCACAGTGCTATATTAACCAGACCATCCCCTGACACAGTGCTATATTAACCAGACCATCTCCTGACACAGTGCTATATTAACCAGACCATCCCACCCCCTGGTACAGTGCTATATTAACCAGACCATCCCACCCCCTGGTACAGTGCTATATTAACCAGACCATCCCACCCCCTGGTACAGTGCTATATTAACCAGACCATCCCCTGACACAGTGGTATATTAACCAGACCATCCCCTGGTACAGTGCTATATTAACCAGACCATCCCCTGGCATGACACAGTGCTATATTAACCAGACCATCCACTGGTACAGTGCTATATTAACCAGACCATCCCCTGGCACAGTGCTATATTAACCAGACCATCCACTGGTACAGTGCTATATTAACCAGACCATCCCCTGGTACAGTGCTATATTAACCAGACCATCCCCTGGCACAGTGCTATATTAACCAGACCATCCCCTGGCACAGTGCTATATTAACCAGACCATCCCCTGGTACAGTGCTAAGCCCACAGACGAGCAACCCCCAGCGGAAAGTCAACCTCCCAGCGCAAAGAACTACTCTCTAATTGTACTGAAGGATAAATTCCCCCAGCTGGAGGTAAGGCAGGTGGAGCTGGAACAGCAGGTGAACTCACTCCAGTCAGCACAAAAAATTGTCCAGCTCAACAAAAAACCCTCAACCAGACCCAGAGAGCTGGAGGTGGAGAGAGACATATCTGAACTCTGGACTGTGGTGAGACAACATCAACAGGAGAAAGAACAGAGCACTAGAGGAGAGGATCAGATTGCTGGAGGAGAAGGTGAGGGGGTGGCGTGCGACAGAGAACAACCCACTAGAGAGCTGGCCAACCCCGCAGAGAAGCCAGCAGAACAGTCCACCTCAGCCCCCGACCAAAGTCTCAACATCACAGCAGAACAGTCCACTTCAGACCCTGACCATAGCCTCAACATCAGAGCAGAACAGTCCACTTCAGACCCTGACCATAGCCTCAACATCACAGCAGAACAGTCCACCTCAGACCCTGACCATAGCCTCAACATCACAGCAGAACAGTCCACCTCAGACCCTGACCATAGCCTCAACATCACAGCAGAACAGTCCACCCCAGACCCTGACCATAGCCTCAACATCACAGCAGAACAGTCCACCTCAGACCCTGACCATAGCCTCAACATCACAGCTGAACAGTCCCCCTCAGACCCTGACCATAGCCCCAACATCACAGCAGAACAGTCCACCTCACACCATAGCCTCAACATCACAGCAGAACAGTCCACCTCAGAACCTGACCATAGCCTCGACATCACAGCAGAACAGTCCACCTCAGACAATAGCCTCAACATCACAGCAGAACAGTCCACCTCAGACCCTGACCATAGCCTCAACATCACAGCAGAACAGTCCACCTCAGACCCTGACCATAGCCTCAACATCACAGCAGAACAGTCCACCTCAGACCCTGACCATAGCCTCAACATCACAGCTGAATAGTCCACCTCAGACCCTGACCATAGCCCCAACATCACAGCAGAACAGTCCACCTCACACCATAGCCTCAACATCACAGCAGAACAGTCCACCTCAGAACCTGACCATAGCCTCGACATCACAGCAGAACAGTCCACCTCAGACCATAGCCTCAACATCACAGCAGAACAGTCCACCTCAGACCCTGACCATAGCCTCAACATCACAGCTGAACAGTCCACCTCAGACCATGACCATAGCCTCCACATCACAGCAGAACAGTCCACCTCAGACCCTGACCATAGCCTCAACATCACAGCAGAACAGTCCACCTCAGACCCTGACCATAGCCTCAACATCACAGCAGAACAGTCCACCTCAGACCCTGACCATAGCCTCAATATCACAGCTGAACAGTCCACCTCAGACCATGACCATAGCCTCCACATCACAGCAGAACAGTCCACCTCAGACCATAGCCTCAACATCACAGCAGAACAGTCCACCTCAGACCCTGACCATAGTCTCGACATCACAGCAGAACAGTCCACCTCAGTCCATAGCCTCAACATCACAGCAGAACAGTCCACCTCAGACCATAGCCTCGACATCACAGCAGGACAGACAAATTAAGAATCTCAAGCCCCCCTGCTATCATGAAAATACTTCCACCCTGCTACCATACAGGGGGTAAGCGCAGGTATAACCAAATGTTTACTTGGCCCACCACTCCACCCTGTACTTGAACAGCCTTTACAACCAGGTCCACCTATAAGGTAACAGTGCCCTCTTTCACCAGGACCTTAAAGGAAATCACCCTCAACCGCAGCCCCAACACCTCACACAGGAGCAACAAATCAATAGACACCACGCCCAGACCAGCGAGACACTTTCCCAGACCTGCGGGGAGACATTTCCCCAAACCTGCAAACAGGCCCAACCCCTATCCTTACACTAGCCCAAGCCAATGGCATGTACCAGATGCTCAGCAGGCTCTGCTCACACTTACTGGTCTGAGGCCAAACCACACAACCAACAACATTGGACACTTTATGGAACACCAAGCCTTCACTATCTCATCCTGGAATATCTAAGGCCGGTGTTCATCTGCCTTTGGCCTAAAGAGCAGGAACCTGGACTTCACCAAAGAAATCGGAAATATAGACATTGTCATCCTAAAAGAAACATGGTACAGGAGACAGGCCCACTGGTTGCCCTCTAGGTTACAGAGAGCTGGTAGTCCCATCCACCACACTACCAGGTGGGTGGTATAGAGGAGACGAACCCACTGGTTGCCCTCTAGGTTACAGAGAGCTGGTAGTCCCATCCACCACACTACCAGGTGGGTGGTATAGAGGAGACGAACCCACTGGTTGCACTCTAGGTTACAGAGAGCTGGTAGGCCCATCCACCAAACTACCAGGTGGGTGGTATTGAGGAGACGTACCCACTGGTTGCCCTCTAGGTTACAGAGAGCTGGTAGGCCCATCCACCAAACTACCAGTATGCTAATTTGGTAAAGAGCAGGCCTAAATCACGCCATTAAATAGTCAAAACAGCAACATTTTAAATCTGAAACCTGCAAACAGGCCCAACCCCTATCCTTACACTAGCCCAAGCCAATGGCATGTACCAGATGCTCAGCAGGCTCTGCTCACACTTACTGGTCTGAGGCCAAACCACACAACCAACAACATTGGACACTTTATGGAACACCAAGCCTTCACTATCTCATCCTGGAATATCTAAGGCCGGTGTTCATCTGCCTTTGGCCTAAAGAGCAGGAACCTGGACTTCACCAAAGAAATCGGAAATATAGACATTGTCATCCTAAAAGAAACATGGTACAGGAGACAGGCCCACTGGTTGCCCTCTAGGTTACAGAGAGCTGGTAGTCCCATCCACCACACTACCAGGTGGGTGGTATAGAGGAGACGAACCCACTGGTTGCCCTCTAGGTTACAGAGAGCTGGTAGTCCCATCCACCACACTACCAGGTGGGTGGTATAGAGGAGACGAACCCACTGGTTGCACTCTAGGTTACAGAGAGCTGGTAGGCCCATCCACCAAACTACCAGGTGGGTGGTATTGAGGAGACGTACCCACTGGTTGCCCTCTAGGTTACAGAGAGCTGGTAGGCCCATCCACCAAACTACCAGTATGCTAATTTGGTAAAGAGCAGGCCTAAATCACGCCATTAAATAGTCAAAACAGCAACATTTTAAATCTGGCTAGAAATGAATAAGGAAATAATTTAATAACAGAGAAAACTGTCCTCCTGTATGCTACCTATATACCCCACTAGAATCCCCATACTTTAACTTCTTTGGGGTACCTCCCCCCCTTCTTCTCAATTTCCGCCTAAAGACATACCCTAATCTAACCATCAGTAGCTCAGGCCCAGAGGCAAGTATATGCATATTCTTGGTATCATTTGAAAGGAAACACTCAGAATGTTTTGGACATGTGAATTGAATGTAGGAGAATATAACACAATAAATCTGGTAGAAGAAAATACAAGGAAATAAACAATTGTTTTCTGTTTTTTATTGTTGCTGCATCATCTTTCAAATGACCAAGAACATCCAAACATACAGACAGGATGCTGGGGTTGATTTGACCAAGAACAGCCAAACATACAGACAGGATGCTGGGGTTGATTTGACCAAGAACAGCCAAACATACAGACAGGATGCTGGGGTTGATTTGACCAAGAACAGCCAAACATACAGACATGATGCTGGGGTTGATTTGACCAAGAACAGCCAAACATACAGACAGGATGCTGGGGTTGATTTGACCAAGAACAGCCAAACATACAGACAGGATGCTGGGGTTGATTTGACCAAGAACAGCCAAACATACAGACAGGATGCTGGGGTTGATTTGACCAAGAACAGCCAAACATACAGACAGGATGCTGGGGTTGATTTGACCAAGAACAGCCAAACATACAGACAGGATGCTGGGGTTGATTTGACCAAGAACAGCCAAACATACAGACAGGATGCTGGGGTTGATTTGACCAAGAACAGCCAAACATACAGACAGGATGCTGGGGTTCATTTGACCAAGAACAGCCAAACATACAGACAGGATGCTGGGGTTCATTTGACCAAGAACAGCCAAACATACAGACAGGATGCTGGGGTTCATTTGACCAAGAACAGCCAAACATACAGACAGGATGCTGGGGTTGATTTGACCAAGAACAGCCAAACATACAGACAGGATGCTGGGGTTGATTTGACCAAGAACAGCCAAACATACAGACAGGATGCTGGGGTTGATTTGACCAAGAACAGCCAAACATACAGACAGGATGCTGGGGTTGATTTGACCAAGAACAGCCAAACATACAGACAGGATGCTGGGGTTGATTTGACCAAGAACAGCCAAACATACAGACAGGATGCTGGGGTTGATTTGACCAAGAACAGCCAAACATACAGACAGGATGCTGGGGTTGATTTGACCAAGAACAGCCAAACATACAGACAGGATGCTGGGGGTGGTTTGACCAAAAACAGCCAAACATACAGACAGGATGCTGAATGAAGAACATACGATGGCAACACTAGCTGAACAAAGTTTTGGACAGATAACTTCAAAAATTAGCGAGCTACATGACATTGAGCATGAAGTCACCCAGGTGTCCCACACAAATGTACCCAAATGTACCCAAGTGGCCGTATTGGTACAATGATACATTTTGAAGGAAAAAACGATATACAAAACTATGTACAAAATACATGAATGCTATTCTAACCCCCCCCCCAAAAAATATATTAAAAAATATATATATATAAAAAATAAATAATAATAATAATAATAATAACAAACATATAACAAGGGTAACTATTTACACATTTTCTATTTACAATATTGTGAAGACCCTCAGTCCTCTACACAATATTGTGCTGCTGGTGCCATGGCCCATAGCAGCCTCTTTCTGCTGTAAAGGAAAGGCTTACTGAACAGGTGGTGCAGGTGATGGGGCATTTCCTGTGACAAAGGGCACAACGACGTCTCCCTACTGGGCCCTTTTTGCCCTGAGGGACATTCATGCCTGCAGAGATGAATCTGGGCAGGTGAACACTGGTTGGAGGAACCTGGACTTCACCAAAGAAATCGGAAATATAGACATTGTCATCCTAAAAGAAATTACTTAAATCAGTAACAATACTTTCACGGATGAGCCCTGTATCAACACGTAATATAAACAGATATATATATAGAGTACAGGGAACATAATCACTATGGTGAAGTGGTGAAGGGCTGTTCCATTCCATGTTAATGTAAGATACATTTAAAAAATACATCACACACACACACACACACACATGTAGCCAATGTGTAATATTTGATATTATTAATTTCCAACAATGACATTAGCATTAGAACTTACCAGTCCAGCATGGGCTCCTCGCCATGCAGAAACATGTCTTCCGCCTGGGAGTTAAAACTAGCTTCGCTGAAAGATTCATCTTCCTGAAGCAGTCTGTATATCTCAATTTCCTCTATAATTTGGGTTAAATCTGTATTCCTAGACTTTGTTTTAGCTTTTCCTGATTTATTCACCATGTTTTAAATATATAAACTTGTTGAAAATGCTATTGAATATGTACTGCTATGCGTAACACTCGTGGCTCCGTCAAGTAGGATTTGCAATGGCGAATTAACCTCTTTTACGCCAGAGTTTACGACAAAGGCTGGTCTTCGAACGTATAACCATTACATATTGCCGTTCACCTCAGCTCATTGGCTATCTTCCAAGCTAGATTTCAAGATGATCGGTGGTCATTGGGCCAAAATACAGTCAATCAACGATAGACCGGTCCTACCGTTGGTGTGCAATGATGTCATTGAACTGTGTCTTCAAATCGGTTTGTCACGGTCAATACGTCCCGGGAAAAGAACCATCAAGTATGGTTGTGTTAGTAACAACCAGAGGATTGCAATGAAACCAACTGGATAAACTTGTGTTTATAGTGTGTGTAATTACCACGAATGCTTCGTCCAAAGTTGAATGAGACAGAAATCACGACGCAAGCGGTTTACAAATGTGTCGTGTTAGGCTATAAAAATGGATTTTATCAAACAAAACAAACAATGGCTGTGGAGTTAGGACAATTGGCATTGCCACCAGAGGAAGATCTTCAATGGTAAGCGATTTATTTTATTGTTATTTCAGACTTTGATGAAACGCTTGGTTAGAAAATGCTAGTAATACTTGTGCGCCGTCCTCAGAAAATAGCATGTTTGCTTTCGCAGTAAAGGCTTTTCGAAATCTGACACAGTGGCTGGATTAATAAGATGTTAATCTTTTAAATACATGTATTTACAAGAATGTTTACTATAACAAATGGTGTATTTAGAATGTTAGCTCTCTGCAGTTTCACCAGATGTTGGCCTGGTGGGACGTTGCTACTGAAAAAAAAAGTTGAATTGATAATCATTATAGAATGGAACTGAATGTAATAGAATTACTTAGCCTCCATTTAAATGATCAATTAGTGTCTCTAAAACACCTGAGTTAAATGTTTCCTTGTAGGATTTATCAAAACAAGAGGAAACATCATCAGACTCCTGGTCCGTCCGGAAGGATTCAATGTTTAGACATTCTTGGGTTCCCCTTACGGATTGGGTAACATGTCTTCAGCGGTAGGTTAATGAATCCGTCCGGAAGGATTCAATGTTTAGACATTCTTGGGTTCCCCTTACGGATTGGGTAACATGTCTTCAGCGGTAGGTTAATGAATCCGTCCGGAAGGATTCAATGTTTAGACATTCTTGGGTTCCCCTTAAGGATTGGGTAACATGTCTTCAGCGGTAGGTTAATGAATCCGTCCGGAAGGATTCAATGTTTAGACATTCTTGGGTTCCCCTTACGGATTGGGTAACATGTCTTCAGCGGTAGGTTAATGAATCCGTCCGGAAGGATTCAATGTTTAGACATTCTTGGGTTCCCCTTACGGATTGGGTAACATGTCTTCAGCGGTAGGTTAATGAATCCGTCCGGAAGGATTCAATGTTTAGACATTCTTGGGTTCCCCTTACGGATTGGGTAACATGTCTTCAGCGGTAGGTTAATGAATCCGTCCGGAAGGATTCAATGTTTAGACATTCTTGGGTTCCCCTTACGGATTGGGTAACATGTCTTCAGCGGTAGGTTAATGAATCCGTCCGGAAGGATTCAATGTTTAGACATTCTTGGGTTCCCCTTACGGATTGGGTAACATGTCTTCAGCGGTAGGTTAATGAATCCGTCCGGAAGGATTCAATGTTTAGACATTCTTGGGTTCCCCTTACGGATTGGATAACATGTCTTCAGCGGTAGGTTAATGAATCCGTCCGGAAGGATTCAATGTTTAGACATTCTTGGGTTCCCCTTACGGATTGGGTAACATGTCTTCAGCGGTAGGTTAATGAATCCGTCCGGAAGGATTCAATGTTTAGACATTCTTGGGTTCCCCTTACGGATTGGGTAACATGTCTTCAGCGGTAGGTTAATGAATCCGTCCGGAAGGATTCAATGTTTAGACATTCTTGGGTTCCCCTTACGGATTGGGTAACATGTCTTCAGCGGTAGGTTAATGAATCCGTCCGGAAGGATTCAATGTTTAGACATTCTTGGGTTCCCCTTACGGATTGGGTAACATGTCTTCAGCGGTAGGTTAATGAATCCGTCCGGAAGGATTCAATGTTTAGACATTCTTGGGTTCCCCTTACGGATTGGGTAACATGTCTTCAGCGGTAGGTTAATGAATCCGTCCGGAAGGATTCAATGTTTAGACATTCTTGGGTTCCCCTTACGGATTGGGTAACATGTCTTCAGCGGTAGGTTAATGAATCCGTCCGGAAGGATTCAATGTTTAGACATTCTTGGGTTCCCCTTACGGATTGGGTAACATGTCTTCAGCGGTAGGTTAATGAATCCGTCCGGAAGGATTCAATGTTTAGACATTCTTGGGTTCCCCTTACGGATTGGGTAACATGTCTTCAGCGGTAGGTTAATGAATCCGTCCGGAAGGATTCAATGTTTAGACATTCTTGGGTTCCCCTTACAGATTGGGTGTCTTCAGCGGTAGGTTAATGAATCCGTCCGGAAGGATTCAATGTTTAGACATTCTTGGGTTCCCCTTACGGATTGGGTAACATGTCTTCAGCGGTAGGTTAATGAATCCGTCCGGAAGGATTCAATGTTTAGACATTCTTGGGTTCCCCTTACGGATTGGGTAACATGTCTTCAGCGGTAGGTTAATGAATCCGTCCGGAAGGATTCAATGTTTAGACATTCTTGGGTTCCCCTTACGGATTGGGTAACATGTCTTCAGCGGTAGGTTAATGAATCCGTCCGGAAGGATTCAATGTTTAGACATTCTTGGGTTCCCCTTACGGATTGGGTAACATGTCTTCAGCGGTAGGTTAATGAATCCGTCCGGAAGGATTCAATGTTTAGACATTCTTGGGTTCCCCTTACGGATTGGGTAACATGTCTTCAGCGGTAGGTTAATGAATCCGTCCGGAAGGATTCAATGTTTAGACATTCCTGGGTTCCCCTTACGGATTGGGTAACATGTCTGAAGGGCGCAGTGGTCTAAGGCACTGCATCTCAGCGCTAGAGGGGTCACTACAGACACCCTGGTTTGAATCCAGGGTGTCTGTAGTGACAACCGTCTGTGATTGGGAGTCCCATAGTGCGGCACACAATTGGCCCAGCGTCGTTCGGGTTTGACCGGTTGAAGGCTGTCATTGTAAATAATAATATGTTCTTGACTGACTTGCAAAGGTTAAACAAAGGTCAAAATAAAAATGTGACATTTTTAGAAAGTGGTTCACAATCAGGGGTTTTATTACCCAAAAGGGCTTCCAGAAATCCTTAACACTTTTTTCTGTTTTGTTTTTACGTGCTTCATTGATGAATAAAACGTTGGGTAGTGGTCAGAAAATACATCATTTTAACCATGTTGTTTGTTAATTGCTTTCACCCACAGAAAGTCCATGATTTTTCAGCCCACAGTAAAATGAAGCATAACAACCATAGGCACTGGTGAGTGTGGGGCTCTCTGCTAAGTAATTACATGTTAGTTAGTGTTCCGTGTCATTGGTTAGTTCAGAAGTGGAGCATAGTATGGCGAGTAGGTCTCTCCAGGTTGAAGAGAATGCTGTGTTAACAAAAACTGTATCTAAATGGGTTGAGTCGGGACAACCGTGGGTTTAATTGATGAAAAATAAAAAAGATCTTTCTACTGTCATATACTGTTGATCTGATTTGTTAATTTATTTGTTGCAATATTGCAGATTTGAACACTTGAGGCAAGTTGATATGACAGACGATGGGATTGAACAGAGCTCAAGGACCCTGACAAGAATGATGAAAAGCCATGAGAAAGGTGAGTGGTGCATTGTGGTTGTTACAGTTGTCGGTCAACACAGAATCATGAACTATTCTGAAAAGCCACCAGCTTTTGTTTTTTTATTGAATCGGACATGTTTTGCTCACTTACAAACTGTATGTAAAAGGGTGGTTTTAATAAATCAGTCTTTTTGGGGGGATATTTCATGCATTATTACAGGTATTTAGGCTACTTGTCATGGTAGCAGGCCGGGGAAGGGCAGCACGACTGGGGAGTCTTGCACCAGTGCTGCTGCCCTAATTTATTATTCTTGTGAGCCTACACTATTCAGGCAAATAATATACTGTTACAAATGTGTTTTAAAGTACTGTTTTTTGAGCTGCAACTGACAAATATTTTGATAATCAATTTGTCACTTAATACTTGGATAACTCAATCTGTTGGAATTTTTAAAAAGCTAGTTTTGCTGACTGAATATAGGCTGAATGTTTTATCCAATATAAACATGTTTACAGTGCATTACAGTTCAAATTGCAACAACAGACAAACTCAAAGTCCGTTATTTTGTGACAACTTCATTTAAAGTGTATTTCCACATGAGACAAGAGCAGTGTCAGCTGAAGACAATTTTGGACCCGAAGTGAGATTGATAAATCCAAGTTCTCTACTGAGGTTGGTGGTGATAGATGAATCCAAGTTCTCTACTGAGGTTGGTGGTGATAGATGAATCCATGATCTCTACTGAGATTGGTGGTGATAGATGAATCCATGATCTCTACCGAGATTGGTGGTGATAGATGAATCCAAGTTCTCTACTGAGATTGGTGGTGATTGATTAATCCAAGTTCTCTTGATGAATCCGGACAACGCTGGGCCATACCCCGGACAATGCTGGGCCATACCCCGGACAACGCTGGGCCATACCCCGGACAATGCTGGGCCATACCCCGGACAATGCCGGCCATACCCCGGACAACGCTGGGCCATACCCCGGACAACGCTGGGCCATACCCCGGCCATACCCCGGACAACGCTGGGCCATACCCCGGCCATACCCCGGACAACGCTGGGCCATACCCCGGACAACGCTGGGCCATACCCCGGACAACGATGGGCCATACTCCGGACAACGCTGGGCAATACCCCGGATAATTCCGGTCATACCCCGGACAACGCTGGGCCATACCCCGGACAACGCTGGGCCATACCCCGGACAATGCTGGGCCATACCCCGGACAATGCTGGGACAATGCCGGCCATACCACGGACAACGCTGGGCCATAGCCCGGACAATGCTGGGCCATACCCCGGACAATGCTGGGCCATACCCCGGACAATGCTGGGACAATGCCGGCCATACCCCGGACAACGCTGGGCCATAGCCCGGACAATGCTGGGCCATACCCCGGACAATGCTGGGCCATACCCCGGATAACGCTGGGCCATACCCCGGACAATGCTGGGCCATACCCTGCACAACGCTAGGCCATACCCCGCACAACGCTGGGCCAATTGTACGCCACCCTATGGGACTCCCAATCACTGCCGGATGTGATACATCCTGAAATTGAACCAGGGACTGTAGTGACGCTTCTTGGCACCGAGATGCCTTAGACCGCTGTGCTATTCGGGATCCCCAGTGGGCAACAAAAGTTTTGAGATAGTGACACAATTGTTGTTATTTTGGCTCTGTACTCCAGCACAATGACTATGAGGTTAAAGTGCAGACTGTCAGGTATTTTCATCCATTTCGGGTGAACTGTTTAGAAATTACAGCTCATTTTGTACATTGTCCACCCATATTAGCAGAACAAAGGTATTAGGACAAATTCACTTACAGTGGGTGTATTAAATTAGTCACGAGTTTAGTATCTGGTCCCGAATTTCTAGCAAGCAATGATTACATCAAGCTTGTGACTATACAAACTTGTTGGATTAATTTGCTGTTTGTTTTGGTTGTGTTACAGATCATTGTGTGCATAATGGAAATGAATGGTAAATAATGTATTGTGTCATTTTGGAGTCACTTTTATTGCAAATAAGAATAGAATTTGTTTATAAACGCTTCTACATTAACATGGATGATACCGATGCAAAATACTGTATCACACCCCTAAGACCTGCTAACCTCTCACCATTACAATAACTGGGGAGGTTAGCATTTTATATCATACTTCCAAGACATGCTAACCTCTCACCATTACAATAACAGGTGAGGTTAGCATTTTATACCATACCCCCAAAACATGCTAACCTCTCACCATTACAATGACAAGGGAGATTAGCATTTTATATCATACCCCCAAGACCTGCTAACCTCTCACCATTACAATAACAAGGGAGGTTAGCATTTTATATCATACCCCCAAGACCTGCTAACCTCTCACCATTACAATAACAAGGGAGGTTAGCATTTTATATCATACCCCCAAGACCTGCTAACCTCTCACCATTACAATAACAGGGGAGGTTAGCATTTTATATTATACCCCCAAGACATGCTATCCTAAGTTTTTAAGTCATGTCCCCCTCGTTTATCCGACTGCAGACTGTGTCGAAGAAACAATGTTTACTACAGAAGCAGGGTCAAAGGTACAGGGCGGCAGGCAGGGACAGGCAGAGTGGTCAGGGTCAAGGGTCAAAACCAGGAGAACAAGACTGGGGAAAAGCAGGAGCTGAGACAAAAACACTGGTTGACTTGACAAACAAGACGAACAGGCAACAGACAAACAGAGAACACCAGTATAAATACACAGGGGCCTGCTACACTCCTTCTCCCCAAAGTTGGGCCTGCTACACTCCTTGTCCCCAAAGTTGGGTCTGCTACGCTCCTTCTCCCAGCAGATTGGTCTGCTACGCTCTTTCTCCCAAAAGTTGGGCCTTCTACACTCCTTCTCCTAGCAGATTGGCCTGCTACTCTCCTTCTCCCAGCAGATTGGTCTGCTACGCTCCTTCTCCCAGCAGATTGGTCTGCTACGCTCCTTCTCCCAAAAGTTGGGCCTGCTACGCTCCTTCTCCCCAAAGTTGGGCCTGCTATGCTCCTTCTCCCCAAAGTTGGGCCTGCTATGCTCCTTCTCCCAAAGTTGGGTCTGCTACACTCCTTCTCCCAGGAGATTGGCCTGCTACACTCCTTCTCCCAGAAGATTGGTCTGCTACGCTCCTTCTCCCAGCAGATTGGCCTGCTACGCTCCTTCTCCCAACAGATTGGCCTGCGACGCTCCTTCTCCCAACAGATTGGCCTGCTACACTCCTTCTCCCAGCAGATTGGTCTGCTACGCTCCTTCTCCCAGCAGATTGGCCTGCTACGCTCCTTCTCCCAACAGATTGGCCTGCTACGCTCCTTCTCCCAACAGATTGGCCTGCTACGCTCCTTCTCCCAACAGCAGATTGGCCTGCTACGCTCCTTCTCCCAACAGTTGGGCCTGCTACGCTCCTTCTCCCAACAGATTGGCCTGCTACGCTCCTTCTCCCAACAGATTGGCCTGCTACGCTCCTTCTCCCAGCAGATTGGTCTGCTACGCTCCTTCTCCCAACAGATTGGCCTACTATGCTCCTTCTCCCAGCAGATTGGCCTGCTACGCTCCTTCTCCCAACAGATTGGCCTGCTACGCTCCTTCTCCCAACAGATTGGCCTGCTACGCTCCTTCTCCCAACAGTTGGGCCTGCAACGCTCCTTCTCCCAGCAGTTGGTCCTGCAACGCTCCTTCTCCCAGCAGATTGGCCTGCTACGCTCCTTCTCCCAACAGATTGGCCTGCTACGCTCCTTCTCCCAACAGATTGGCCTGCAACGCTCCTTCTCCCAGCAGTTGGTCCTGCAGCGCTCCTTCTCCCAGTAGTTGAAACTGCCCAGCTGATAATCCCCCCAGATAATATGCTGGAAACTAAACCTAAACTGAACCTAAACTAATTCCACACATATAACAACAGTTGAAAAACATGAAGTAAATGTATGATGTGGGAAAATGGGTGAATTGATGAGTGAAGGGAAGCTTAACAAGGAATAATTATGTAATTCTATTGTAATGATATTTTCTATAATCTCTAAATGGTACAGTATGTTCCCTATATCAGTCCACTGAATCACAGCAGTCTTATCAGTCTCCTCTGGCCTACTGGGAATAGGCTACACAGTGAGAGAGTGCATAATTGTCCATTCTGAATGGCTTTCAATATCTGGGAAAAGATCCAGATTGGGCAGCAGGTGAGGGAGTGTCAGAGAGAGGGGTGATGAGGCTTGGGGAGAAATGTCACCATGGACAATTTCCATGGTCATTGGCGAACAAGTTAATTGGAAGAAAACAAGACTGACCACCACCTTGAACAAAGAGAGTCGGGAGCTCCCTCCCTCCCCCAGCGCCCTCCCTCCCTCTACGCTAAATAAGACACCTACACAGCTGTCGTTCTTCACAACGGTGCTGAAGTATGACAAGACCACGGGACACAATAATGAGGAAAAACAGACTATACCAAGGTATTTCGATGTATGTCAAGCAAGTGAAAGTTACTGTTACCTCTCTCTGTACCTCCCCTCTCTGTTTACCCTCCCTCTTGTTACCTCCCCTCTCTGTTACCTCCCTCTCTGTTTCCTCCCCTCTCTGTTACACTCCATCTCTGTACCTCCCCTCTCTGTTACCTCACTCTCTGTTACCTCCCTCTCTGTTACATCCCTCTCGTTACCTCCCTCTCTGTTACTCCCCTCTCTGTTACCTCCCTCTCTGTTACCTCCCCCTCTCTGTTCACTCCCTCTCTGTCACCTCCCTCTCTGTTACCTCCCTCTCTGTCACCTCCCTCTCTGTTACCTCCCTCTCTGTCACCTCCCTCTCTGTTACCTCCCCCTCTCTGTCACTCCCTCTCTGTTACCTACCCTCTATGTTACCTCCCCCTCTCTGTTACCTCCCTCTGTTACCTCCCCTCTCTGTTACCTCCCTCTGTTACCTCCCTCTCTGTTACCTCCCTCTGTTACCCCTCCCCTCTCTGTTACCTCCCTCTGTTACCTCCCTCTCTGTTACCTCCCTCTCTGTTACCTCCCTCTCTGTTACCTCCCCTCTCTGTCACCTCCCTCTCTGTCACCTCCCTCTCTGTTACCTCCCCTCTCTGTTACCTCCCTCTCTGTTACCTCCCTCTGTTACTCCCCTCTCTGTTACCTCCTCTGTTACCTCCCCTCTCTGTTTACCTCCCTCTGTTACCTCCCCTCTCTGTTACCTCCCTCTGTTACCTCCTCTCTGTTACCTCCCTCTCTGTTACCTCCCTCTCTGTTACCTCCCCTCTCTGTCACCTCCCCTCTCTGTCACCTCCCTCTCTGTTACCTCCCCTCTCTGTTACCTCCCCTCTCTGCTACCTCCCTCTCTGTTACCTCCCCTCTCTGTTACCTCCCCTCTCTGTTACCTCCCCCTCTCTGTTACCTTCCCATCTCTTACCTCCCCTCTCTGTTACCTCCCTCTCTGTTTACCTCCCCTCTCTGTTACCTCCCTCTTGTTACCTCCCTCTCTGTTACCCCCCTCTTGTTACCTCCCCTCTCTGTTACCTCCCCTCTCTGTTACCTCCCCTCTCTGTTACCTCCCTCTCTGTTACCTCCCTCTCTGTTACCTCCCCTCTCTGTTACCTCCCCTCTCTGTTACCTCCCTCTCTGTTACCTCCCCTCTCTGTTACCTCCCCTCTCTGTTACCTCCCTCTCTGTTACCTCCCCTCTCTGTTACC
>NC_034187.2:87166633-87176633 GCF_002021735.2 Oncorhynchus kisutch
TGTTACCTCCCCTCTCTGTGACCTCCCTCTCTGTTACTCCCTCTCTGTGACCTCCCTCCCTCTTGTTACCTTTTACCCCCTCTCATGTACCTCCCTCTCTGTTACCTCCCCTCTCTGTTACCTCCCTCCTGTGGGGGGGGGCCTCTGTTACCTTCCCCTCTCTGTACCTCCCCTCTCTGTTACCACTCACCTCCCTCTCTTTTACCTCCCCTCTCTTACCGTCCCCTCTCTGTTACGTCCCTCTCTTTACCCTCCCCTCTCTGTTACCTCCCTCTCTGTTACGTCCCCTCTCTGTTACCTCCCTCTGTTGCCTCCCTCTCTGTTACCTCCCTCTGTTTCCCCCCTCTCTGTTACCTCCATCTGTTACCTCCCTCTTTGTTACCTCCCTCTGTTACTTTCCCTCTGTTACCTCCCTCTCTGTTACCTCCCTCTCTGTTACGTCCCTCTCTGTTACCTCCCTCTTTGTTACCTCCCTCTGTTACCTCCCTCTCTGTTCCCTCCCTCTGTTACCTCCCTCTCTGTTACCCTCCCTCTCTGTTTTCTCCCTCTCTGTTTCCTCCCTCTCTGCTACCTCTCTCTCTTTTACCTCCCTCTGTTAACCTCCCTCTATGTTCCCTCCCTCTGTTACCTCCCTCTCTGTTACCTCCCTCTCTGTTTCCTCCCCTCTCTGTACCTCCCTCTCTGCTACCTCTCTCTCTGTTACCTCCCTGTGTTACCTCCCTCTATGTTCCCTCCCTCTGTTACCTCCCTCTCTGTTACCTCCCTCTCTGTTCTCCCTCTCTGTTACCTCCCTCTCTGCTACCTCTCTCTCTGTTACCTCCCTCTGTTACCTCCCTCTCTGTTGCCTCCCTCTCTGTTACCTCCCTCTCTGTTACCTCCCTCTCTGTTACCTTCCTCTGTTTGCCTCCCTCTCTGTTTACCTCCCTCTGTTTCCTCCCTTTTTTTATTTATTTCACCTTTATTTAACCAGGTAGGCTAGTTGAGAACACCTTTATTTAACCAGGTAGGCTAGTTGAGAACACCTTTATTTAACCAGGTAGGCTAGTTGAGAACAAGTTCTCATTTGCAACTGCGACCTGGCCAAGATAAAGCATAGCAGTGTGAGCAGACAACAAAGAGTTACACATGGAGTAAACAATTAACAAGTCAATAACACAGTAGAAAACAAAGGGGGAGTCTATATACAATGTGTGCAAAAGGCATGAGGTAGGCAAATAATTACAATTTTGCAGATTAACACTGGAGTGATGAATGATCAGATGGTCATGTACAGGTAGAGATATTGGTGTGCAAAAGAGCAGAAAAGTAAATAAATAAAAACAGTATGGGGATGAGGTAGGTGAAAAAGGGTGGGCTATTTACCAATAGACTATGTACAGCTGCAGCGATCGGTTAGCTGCTCAGATAGCTGATGTTTGAAGTTGGTGAGGGAGATAAAAGTCTCCAACTTCAGCGATTTTTGCGCTAGTAAAACTAGGTTTTACTAGCGCAGGTGACCCCACCTGTTCCAGTCACAGGCAGCAGAGTACTGGAACGAAAGGCGGCCAAATGAGGTGTTGGCTTTAGGGATGATAAGTGAGATACACCTGCTGGAGCGCGTGCTACGGATGGGTGTTGCCATCATGACCAGTGAGCTGAGATAAGGCGGAGCTTTACCTAGCATGGACTTGTAGATGACCTGGAGCCAGTGGGTCTGGCGATGAATATGTAGCGAGGGCCAGCCGACTAGAGCATACAAGTCGCAGTGGTGGGTGGTATAAGGTGCTTTAGTGACAAAACGGATGGCACTGTGATAGACTGCATCCAGTTTGCTGAGTAGAGTGTTGGAAGCCATTTTGTAGATGACATCGCCGAAGTCGAGGATCGGTAGGATAGTCAGTTTTACTAGGGTAAGCTTGGCGGCGTGAGTGAAGGAGGCTTTGTTGCGGAATAGAAAGCCGACTCTTGATTTGATTTTCGATTGGAGATGTTTGATATCTGGAAGGAGAGTTTGCAGTCTAGCCAGACACCTAGGTACTTATAGACGTCCACATATTCTAGGTCGGAACCATCCAGGGTGGTGATGCTAGTCAGGCATGCGGGTGCAGGCAGCGACCGGTTGAACAGCATGCATTTGGTTTTACTAGCGTTTAAGAGCAGTTGGAGGCCACGGAAGGAGTGTTGTATGGCATTGAAGCCATTGTTTGGAGGTTAGATAGCACAGTGTCCAAAGACGGGCCGAAAGTAATATAGAATGGTGTCGTCTGCGTAGAGGTGGATCAGGGAGTCGCCCGCAGCAAGAGCAACATCATTGATATACACAGAGAAAAGAGTCGGCCCGAGAAATTGAACCCTGTGGCACCCCCATAGAGACTGCCAGAGGACCGGACAGCATGCCCTGCGATTTGACACACTGAACTCTGTCTGCAAAGTAATTGGTGAACCAGGCAAGGCAGTCTGTTAACCTCCCTCTGTTACCTCCCTCTGTTTCCTCCCTCTCTGTTACCTCCCTCTCTGTTACCTCCCTCTCTGTTACCTCCCTGTTCCCTCTCTGTCACCTCCCTCTCCGTTACCACCATCATCTCTCTAGCCTCTCCAAGAGGATAGTCTGAAGTATAAACGGCTCCTCTTCTCCCTATTCTCAGCATGGCAGAGAGGGTTAGGACTGGCTGTGGTTCAGACATACAGGCTAAGGACCGCTCCATCCTGCCCAGAATCTCCCCCATTGTTACCCCCATTGGCAGTGTGTGTGTGTGTGTGTGTGTGTGTGTGTTACACTTCCTCTTCCCCACTGGTCAGAATTTCCCTCATTTTTACCACTCACATTCTACCAACTTCATACCAGCCTGACAATCAGTTCTTCTTCATAGCCAAATGACGCACAGGCTGACCCCACGATCTGTAACATTCTACTGTGTGTTTAAAAGGTGGCTGACCCCACGATCTGTAACATTCTACTGTGTGTTTAAAAGGTGGCTGACCCCACGATCTGTAACATTCTACTGTGTGTTTAAAGGGTGGCTGACCCCACGATCTGTAACATTCTACTGTGTGTTTAAAGGTGGCTGACCCCACGATCTGTAACATTCTACTGTGTGTTTAAAGGGTGGCTGACCCCACGATCTGTAACATTCTACCGTGTGTTTAAGGTTAAAAGGTGGCTGACCCCACGATCTGTAACATTCTACTGTGTGTTTAAAAGGTGGCTGACCCCACGATCTGTAACATTCTACCGTGTGTTTAAGGTTTAAAAGGTGGCTGACCCCACGATCTGTAACATTCTACCATGTGTTTAAGAGGTGGCTGACCCCACGATCTGTAACATTCTAATGTGTGTTTAAAAGGTGGATGACCCCACGATCTGTAACATTCTACCGTGTGTTTAAGGTTAAAGGTGGCTGACCCCACGATCTGTAACATTCTACCGTGTGTTTAAGGTTAAAAGGTGGCTGACCCCACGATCTGTAACATTCTACTGTGTGTTTAAAAGGTGGCTGACCCCACGATCTGTAACATTATCTACCGTGTGTTTAAGGTTAAAAGGTGGCTGACCCCACGATCTGTAACATTCTACAGTGTGTTTAAAGGGTGGCTGACCCCACGATCTGTAACATTCTACTGTGTGTTTAAAAGGTGGCTGACCCCACGATCTGTAACATTCTACCGTGTGTTTAAGGGTTAAAAGGTTGCTGACCCCACGATCTGTAACATTCTACAGTGTGTTTAAAAGGTGGATGACCCCATGATCTGTAACATTCTAATGTGTGTTTAAAAGGTGGATGACCCCACGATCTGTAACATTCTACCGTGTGTTTAAAGGGTGGCTGACCCCACGATTTGTAACATTCTACTGTGTGTTTAAGGTTAAAAGGTGGCTGACCCCACGATCTGTAACATTCTACCGTGTGTTTTAAGGTTAAAAGGTGGCTGACCCCACAATCTGTAACATTCTACTGTGTGTTTAAAAGGTGGCTGACCACACGATCTGTAACATTCTACTGTGTGTTTAAGGTTAAAAGGTGGCTGACCCCACGATCTGTAACATTCTACCGTGTGTTTAAGGTTAAAAGGTGGCTGACCCCACGATCTGTAACATTCTACAGTGTGTTTAAAGGGTGGCTGACCCCACGATCTGTAACATTCTACTGTGTGTTTAAAAGGTGGCTGACCCCACGATCTGTAACATTCTACCGTGTGTTTAAGGTTAAAAGGTTGCTGACCCCACGATCTGTAACATTCTACCGTGTGTTTAAGGTTAAAAGGTGGCTGACCCCACGATCTGTAACATTCTACTGTGTGTTTAAAAGGTGGCTGACCCCACGATCTGTAACATTCTACCGTGTGTTTAAGGTTAAAAGGTGGCTGACCCCACGATCTGTAACATTCTACAGTGTGTTTAAAGGGTGGCTGACCCCACGATCTGTAACATTCTACTGTGTGTTTAAAAGGTGGCTGACCCCATGATCTGTAACATTCTACCGTGTGTTTAAGGTTAAAAGGATGCTGACCCCACGATCTGTAACATTCTAACCGTGTGTTTAAGAGGTGGCTGACCCCACGATCTGTAACATTCTAATGTGTGTTTAAAAGGTGGATGACCCCACGATCTGTAATATTCTACAGTGTGTTTAAAGGGAGGCTGACCCCACGATCTGTAACATTCTACTGTGTGTTTAAGGTTAAAAGGTGGCTGACCCCACGATCTGTAACATTCTACCGTGTGTTTAAGGTTAAAAGGTGGCTGACCCCACAATCTGTAACATTCTACTGTGTGTTTAAAAGGTGGCTGACCCCACGATCTGTAACATTCTACCGTGTGTTTAAGGTTAAAAGGTGGCTGACCCCACGATCTGTAACATTCTACAGTGTGTTTAAAGGGTGGCTGACCCCACGATCTGTAACATTCTACTGTGTGTTTAAAAGGTGGCTGACCCCACGATCTGTAACATTCTACCGTGTGTTTAAGGTTAAAAGGTTGCTGACCCCACGATCTGTAACATTCTACCGTGTGTTTAAGGTTAAAAGGTGGCTGACCCCACGATCTGTAACATTCTACCGTGTGTTTAAGGTTAAAAGGTGGCTGACCCCACGATCTGTAACATTCTACTGTGTGTTTAAAAGGTGGCTGACCCCACGATCTGTAACATTCTACCGTGTGTTTAAGGTTAAAAGGTGGCTGACCCCACAATCTGTAACATTCTAACCGTGTGTTTAAAAGGTGATTAACATTTTACCATCACTTGGCACCTACTACCATCACCTGGCACCTACTACCATCACCTGGCACCTATCACCTGGCACCTACTAGCATCACCTGGCACCTCTCACCTGGCACCTACTACCATCACCTGGCACCTATCACCTGGCACCTACTACCATCACCTGGCACCTATCACCTGGCACCATCACCTGGCACCTACTACCATTTGTGGAAATGTTAATTGATGTGTAGGAGAATATAACACAGTCGATCTGGTGGAAGAAAAGAGAAAGGCACTTTAATCTGTTGTCCATTCATCCTCGGACTGGCACACAGACACAATCCATGTCTCAAGTGTCTTGAACATCCTTCTTTAACCCGTCGCCTCCTCTTCATCTACACTGATTGAAGTGGATTTAACAAGTGACATCAATAAGGGATCATAGCTTTCACCTGGATTCACCTGGTCGGTCTGTCATGGAAACAGCAGGTGTTCTTAATGTTTTATATACTCTGTGTACACAACTATTGGGGAACGTCGGGAATACCCCCTTAATAAGGAACGTTTTTTTGTGTGTGTGTGTGTGTGTGTGTGTGTGTGTGTGTGTAGGTGTAGGTGTGTGTGAGAGAAAGAAAGGCAAGTCTTAGCACAACCTGTGGGAACACTGTCAAAAAGATTTCCTACCCACTGAGAAACACCGTGGGCTGAGTGCCGACGCCCGTTTGGGATTGGCTGGAGCAGTGCTAGGAGGGTTATAGGAGAATGGAGTTGGAGAGACGAACACGGCGGCGTGGATGGAAGCCTGAGAGTCAGCCCCAAAAATGTATTGGGGGGGATGTACACAGGGAGTATGGCGACGCCAGGTAGGAGACCTGCGCCAACTTCCTGTGCTTACCGGGGGGCTACAGAGACCGGGCAGGCACCGTGTTATGCTGTGGAGCGCACGGTGTCCCCAGTGCGGGTGCATAGCCCGGTGCGGTACATACCTGCGTATCGGCCTGGGCTAGAGTGGGCATCGAGCCAAGTGTCATGAAGCCGGCTCTACGCATCTGGTCTCCAGTACGTCTCCTTGGGCCGGCTTACATGGCACCAGCCTTGCGCACGGTGTCCCCGGTTCGCCTGCATAGCCCAGTGCGGGCTATTCCACCTCGCCGCACTGACAGGGCGACCGGGAGCATTCAACCAGGTAAGGTTGGGAAGGCTCGGTGCTCAAGACCTCCAGTGTGCCTGCACGGTCCGGTCTATCCAGTACCACCTCCACGCACCAGGCTTCCTGTGCGTGTCCCCATACCAGAGGCTCAACTTACCCCATGCCCAGAGGCTCAACTTACCCCATGGTCATTGGTTCAACTTACCCCATGCCCAGGGGCTCAACTTACCCCATGGTCAGAGGCTCAACTTACCCCATGCCCAGAGGCTCAACTTACCCCATGCCCAGAGGCTCAACTTACCCCATGCCCAGAGGCTCAACTTACCCCATGGTCATTGGCTCAACTTACCCCATGCCCAGGGGCTCAACTTACCCCATGGTCAGAGGCTCAACTTACCCCATGCCCGGGTGCTCAACTTACCCCATGGTCATTGGCTCAACTTACCCCATGCCCAGTGGCTGAACTTACCCCATGGTCATTGGCTCAACTTACCCCATGCCCAGAGGCTCAACTTACCCCATGCCCAGATGCTCAACTTACCCCCATGCCCAGATGCTCAACTTACCCCATGCCCAGAGGCTCAACTTACCCCATGGCCAGGAGCTCAACTTACCCCATGGTCATTGGCTCAACTTACCCATGGCCAGGGGCTCTCCTTACCCCATGGTCATTGGCTCAACTTACCCCATGCCCAGGGGCTCAACTTACCCCATGCCCAGAAGCTCAACTTACCCCATGGTCATTGGCTCAACTTACCCCATGGTCATTGGCTCAACTTACCCCATGCCCAGGGGTTCAACTTACCCCATGGACATTCGCTCAACTTACCCCATGCCCAGGGGCTGAACTTACCCCATGCCCAGAGGCTCAACTTACCCCATGGTCATTGGCTCAACTTACCCCATGCCCAGGGGCTCTCCTTACCCCATGCCCAGGGGCTCAACTTACCCCATGGTCATTGGCTCAACTTACCCCATGGCCAGGAGCTCAACTTACCCCATGGTCATTGGCTCAACTTACCCCATGGTCATTGGCTCAACTTACCCCATGCCCAGAAGCTCAACTTACCCCATGGTCATTGGCTCAACTTACCCCATGGTCAGTGGCTGAACTTACCCCATGGTCATTTGCTCAACTTACCCCATGGTCATTGGCTCAACTTACCCCATGCCCAGAGGCTCAACTTACCCCATGGTCAGTGGCTGAACTTACCCCATGGTCATTGGCTCAACTTACCCCACGGTCATTGGCTCAACTTACCCCATGGTCATTGGCTCAACTTACCCCATGGTCATTGGCTCAACTTACCCCATGCCCAGAGGCTCAACTTACCCCATGGTCATTGGCTCAACTTACCCCATGGTCAGTGGCTGAACTTACCCCATGGTCAGTGGCTGAACTTACCCCATGGTCATTGGCTCAACTTACCCCATGCCCAGGGGCTCAACTTACCCCATGCCCAGGGGCTCAACTTACCCCATGGTCATTGGCTCAACTTACCCCATGCCCAGGGGCTCAACTTACCCCATGGCCATTGGCTCAATTTACCCCATGGTCATTGGCTCAACTTACCTCATGCCCAGGGGCTCAACTTACCCCATGCCCAGTGGCTCAACTTACCCCATGCCCAGAGGCTCAACTTACCCCATGCCCAGAGGCTCAACTTACCCCATGCCCAGGGGCTCAACTTACCCCATGCCCAGGGGCTCAACTTACCCCATGCCCAGAGGCTCAACTTACCCCATGCCCAGGGGCTCAACTTACCCCATGCCCAGGGGCTCAACTTACCCCATGCCCAGGGGCTCAACTTACCCCATGCCCAGGGGCTCAACTTACCCCATGCCCAGGGCTCAACTTACCCCATGGTCATTGGCTCAACTTACCCCATGGTCATTGGCCCAACTTACCCCATTCCCAGGGGCTCAACTTACCCCATGCACAGGGCTCAACTTACCCCATGGTCATTGGCTCAACTTACCCCATGGTCAGTGGCTCAACTTACCCCATGGTCATTGGCTCAACTTACCCCATGGTCATTGGCCCAACTTACCCCATGGTCATTGGCCCAACTTACCCCATGCCCAGGGCTCAACTTACCCCATGGTCATTGGCTCAACTTACTCCAGCTCAAACCCTGACTGTATTAGGCCACACATGTATAGAACCATCTTAAACAACATTTGCCTTTGGTTTAAATACAAGCATCATAAAACCTCTAAAACAATCAATTCATTTGACTTTGGGGATGCACTTTTCCAATGTGGTTTCTTCCTTCGCGTTAAGTACTCTATGAAATGACGACCTCTTCCTAAATATATGCCCAAATTATATATTTTGTGTATAGTTTTCTCCAGAAACAAAGAGTGACTCACTACTTTTGCTCAACTGACCCTAGTCTCCCTTACCTCAATATAGGAAGCAACAGTTAGCCATTTTCCTTCCCCTTCTGGTATATCAAAACACCATACACACGCTGCACATGAAAAAGACCATTTGCAGTCAGATGTTCTATCATCTTTTGAGTTAAATACATGCTGTGCTTAGATATATACATTTTATTTTTCATTCTTCCTGTTGTTGTTATTTTTTTTACATAGAGCTGATGCACCCATGGAAACGGTGTTCCCTGTGAATTTACATAAGGTTAGGTTTCCATTAAAGCTTAAAGCAGCAATGAATGCGCAGTGACTATGTGGTTCTGACTTGGCAGAGCACAGCGTGCTCTAGTAGTCTATCCCTTTCTCCCTACCTTCTGGCTGCCCTCATCTCTCCCTCCCTCAGTCCATCCCTCACTCCATCTCTCCTTCACCTTCAGCCATTTTATTAACAGCCTCTGGAAGCTGCTTACTGGATAAGCTCAGCCAAAAGCCATAGAGAGAGAGGGAGAGAGGGAGAGAGGGAGAGAGAGAGAGAGAGAGAGAGAGAGAGAGAGAGAGAGAGAGAGAGAGAGAGAGAGAGAGAGAGAGAGAGAGAGAGAGAGAGAGAGAGAGAGAGAGAGAGAGAGAGAGAGAGAGAGAGAGAGAGAGAGAGAGAGAGAGAGAGAGAGAGAGAGAGAGAGAGAGAGAGAGAGAGAGAGAGAGAGAGTCAATAATTATTTTTCTCTCTCCCCATCCCTTCTCCTGGTTCGTGCACAATCCAGCATTAGCCAAAAAAATGGAGGAGCATAATTTCAGCCTGGGCAGCTTCCCTGCCTCATGTTTCATAAAGAGATAAGGACCCACTTAAAACACACACTGTGTGGAGAGATAGCCGCCAGCCAGCCAGTCAGCCAGTCAGTCAGCCAGCCAGCCAGCCAGCCAGTGCAGCCAGCCAGTCAGACAGCCAGCCAGTCAGCCAGTCAGACAGTCAGTTAGCCAGTCAGTCAGCCAGTGCAGCCAGCCAGTCAGCCAGCCAGCCAGTGCAGCCAGCCAGTCAGACAGTAAGTCAGCCAGACAGCCAGTCAGACAACCAGTCAGACAGTAAGTCAGCCAGACAGTAAGTCAGCCAGCCAGCCAGTCAGGAGGCAGGGGCGGCAGGGTAGCATAGTGGTTAGAGCGTTGGACTAGTAACCGAAAGGTTGCAAGTTCAAACCCCCGAGCAGACAAGGTACAAATCTGTCATTCTGCCCCTGAACAGGCAGTTAACCCACTGTTCCGAGGCCGTTATTGAAAATAAGAATTTGTTCTTAAC
>NC_034187.2:87181633-87192370 GCF_002021735.2 Oncorhynchus kisutch
AGAGATGGGAGAAAGGAGAAAGAGACAGTAATGATGACATTTTTTAGTGGAGTATTCCACACATTTTACTGAGGATCCTGGGTAATCAATTGAAATAGGGCTTTTAGCCCAGGACTTCGCTTCAATTACTGTCATTATTCCCTGACTCTCTCTCTCTCTCTCTCTACCGGCCACTACGTATCTGAGGCTGTCTTCCAACTGGCACTCTGTTGATTATACTAGCCTGACTCTCTCCCCGAGCCACTACCTCGCTTCCTGGAAACAGATATAATATTGGTATATTAGTCGAGGTAGAGAAGAGATCAGGCCGCTCTTACAGTCTTTGATCATAGAGATGGTAGGTAAATGTTCTACAGAGGAAGGTAAAAAAGACTGTATTGACCTTGGGCTTTGTATAACGTTGTTCATTCATGTTGAATGAAGAAGCATTTAGGCTTCGACACAAAGGTCTTGTATTTCACAGCCAAAACGACTCGCTTTCATAGTATGATGAGATATAGAAATTGATGTGTAAGGTCAACATTATGTTGAAGTATTGACATGAGGGTATATAGGTTAAACATGATGTTGAAGTATATAGGTTAACATTATGTTGAAGTATTGACATGAGAGTATATACAGTGCCTTGCGAAAGTATTCGGCCCCCTTGAACTTTGCGACCTTTTGCCACATTTCAGGCTTCAAACATAAAGATATAAAACTGTATTTTTTTGGTGAAAAATCAACAACAAGTGGGACACAATCATGAAGTGGAACGACATTTATTGGATATTTCAAACCTTTTTAACAAATCAAAAACTGAGCCCCTTTACTTTCAGTGCAGCAAACTCTCTCCAGAAGTTCAGTGAGGATCTCTGAATGATCCAATGTTGACCTAAATGACTAATGATGGTAAATACAATCCACCTGTGTGTAATCAAGTCTCCGTATAAATGCACCTGCACTGTGATAGCCTCAGAGGTCCGTTAAAAGCGCAGAGAGCATCATGAAGAACAAGGAACACACCAGGCAGGTCCGAGATACTGTTGTGAAGAAGTTTAAAGCCGGATTTGGATACAAAAAGATTTCCCAAGCTTTAAACATCCCAAGGAGCACTGTGCAAGCGATAATATTGAAATGGAAGGAGTATCAGACCACTGAAAATCTACCAATACCTGGCCGTCCCTCTAACCTTTCAGCTCATACAAGGAGAAGACTGATCAGAGATGCAGCCAAGAGGCCCATGATCACTCTGGATGAACTGCAGAGATCTACAGCTGAGGTGGGAGAGTCTGTCCATAGGACAACAATCAGTCGTATATTGCACAAATCTGGCCTTTATGGAAGAGTGGCAAGAAGAAAGCCATTTCTTAAAGATATCCATAAAAAGTGTCGTTTAAAGTTTGCCACAAGCCACCTGGGAGACACACCAAACATGTGGAAGAAGGTGCTCTGGTCAGATGAAACCAAAATGGAACTTTTTGGCAACAATGCAAAACGTTGTGTTTGGCGTAAAAGCAACACTGCTCATCACCCTGAACACACCATCCCCACTGTCAAACATGGTGGTGGCAGCATCATGGTTTGGGCCTGCTTTTCTTCAGCAGGGACAGGGAAGATGGTTAAAATTGATTCGAAGATGGATGGAGCCAAATACAGGACCATTCTGGAAGAAAACCTGATGGAGTCTGCAAAAGACCTGAGACTGGGACGGAGATTTGTCTTCCAACAAGACAATGATCCAAAACATAAAGCTAAATCTACAAAGGAATGGTTCAAAAACAAACATATCCAGGTGTTAGAATGGCCAAGTCAAAGTCCAGACCTGAATCCAATCGAGAATCTGTGGAAAGAACTGAAAACTGCTGTTCACAAATGCTCTCCATCCAACCTCACTGAGCTCGAGCTGTTTTGCAAGGAGGAATGGGAAAAAATGTCAGTCTCTCAATGTGCAAAACTGATAGAGACATACCCCAAGCGACTTACAGCTGTAATCGCAGCAAAAGGTGGCGCTACAAAGTTTTAACTTAAGGGGGCTGAATAATTTTGCATGCCCAATTTTTCAGTTTTTGATTTGTTAAAAATGTTTGAAATATCCAATAAATGTCGTTCCACTTCATGATTGTGTCCCACTTGTTGTTGATTCTTCACAAAAAAATACAGTTTTATATCTTTATGTTTGAAGCCTGAAATGTGGCAAAAGGTCGCAAAGTTCAAGGGGGCCGAATACTTTCGCAAGGCACTGTAGGTTAACATTATGTTGAAGTATTGAAATGAGAGTATATAGGTTTACATTATGTTGAAGTATATAGGTTTACATTATGTTGAAGTATTGACATGAGAGTATATAGGTTTACATTATGTTGAAGTATATAGGTTTACATTATGTTGAAGTATATAGGTTTACATTATGTTGAAGTATTGACATGAGAGTATATAGGTTTACATTATGTTGAAGTATTGACATGAGAGTATATAGGTTTACATTATGTTGAAGTATATAGGTTTACATTATGTTGAAGTATTGACATGAGAGTATATAGGTTTACATTATGTTGAAGTATTGACATGAGAGTATATAGGTTTACATTATGTTGAAGTATATAGGTTTACATTATGTTGAAGTATTGAAATGAGAGTATATAGGTTTACATTATGTTGAAGTATATAGGTCAACATTATGTTGAAGTATTGAAATGAGAGTATATAGGTTTACATTATGTTGAAGTATATAGGTTTACATTATGTTGAAGTATTGACATGAGAGTATATAGGTTTACATTATGTTGAAGTATATAGGTTTACATTATGTTGAAGTATATAGGTTTACATTATGTTGAAGTATTGAAATGAGAGTATATAGGTTTACATTATGTTGAAGTATTGACATGAGAGTATATAGGTTTACATTATGTTGAAGTATTGACATGAGAGTATATAGGTTTACATTATGTTGAAGTATATAGGTTTACATTATGTTGAAGTATTGAAATGAGAGTATATAGGTTTACATTATGTTGAAGTATATAGGTCAACATTATGTTGAAGTATTGAAATGAGAGTATATAGGTTTACATTATGTTGAAGTATATAGGTTTACATTATGTTGAAGTATTGAAATGAGAGTATATAGGTTTACATTATGTTGAAGTATTGACATGAGAGTATATAGGTTTACATTATGTTGAAGTATTGAAATGAGAGTATATAGGTTAACATTATGTTGAGGTATTGACATGGATGCAAGAGACAACAGTGGTTTCATACTGCAGTAGCCACTTCCTACATTTGAATATAAAACTTGATTTTATAAAACAAAATTATGCTTTTTTTTCAGGTACCCTTAGGATGACAAATCAGAGCAAGATTACTGAATGTAATTATTATTATTTACCTTCAGAAGTGAATGTATCAAACCAGTTGCCGTGATAAAGGTTGTTGTCTCTACTCAAAGAATAGCCTGGTATCTAAAATTAAACTGTGAAGGACCTCCAAAGCATTACATGGGCTTTCTCCTACCTATCTCTCCGATTTGGTCCTGCCATACATACCTGCACGTACGCTATGGTCACAAGACGCAGGCCTCCTAATTGTCCCTAGAATTTCTAAGCAAACAGCTGGAGGCAGGGCTTTCTCCTATAGAGCTCCATTTTTATGGAACGGTCTGCCTACCCATGTCAGAGACGCAGACTCTATGAGTCTATGATTGAGTGTAGTCTGGCCCAGGAGTGTGAAGGTGAACGGAAAGGCTCTGGAGCAACGAACCGCCCTTGCTGTCTCTTGCTGTCTCTGCCTGGCCGGTTCCCCTCTCTCCACTGGGATTCTCTGCCTCTAACCCTATTACAGGGGCTGAGTCACTGGCTTACTGGTGCTCTTCCATGCCGTCCCTAGGAGGAGTGCGTCACTTGAGTGGGTTGAGTCACTGACGTGATCAGTCTGTTATATCTGGAGTATTTCTCCTGTTTTATACGGTGTCCTGTGTGAATTTAAGTATGCTCTCTCTAATTCTCTCTTTCTTTCTCTCTCTCGGAGGACCTGAGCCCTCAGGACTACTTGGCATGATGACTCCTTGCTGTCCCCAGTCCACTTGGCCGTGCTGCTGCTCCAGTTTCAACTGTTCTGCCTGCGGCTATGGAACCCTGACCTGTTCACCGGATGTGCTACCTGTCCCAGACCTGCTGTTTTCAACTCTCTAGAGACAGCAGGAGTGGTAGAGATACTCTCAATGATCGACTATGAAAAGCCAACTGACATTTACTCCTGAGGTGCTGACTTGCTGCACCCTCGACAACTACTGTGATTACTATTATTTGACCATGCTGGTCATTTATGAACATTTGAACATCTTGGCCATGTTCTGTTATAATCTCCACCCGGCACAGCCAGAAGAGGACTGGCCACCCCACATAGCCTAGTTCCTCTCTAGGTTTCTTCCTAGGTTTTAGCCTTTCTAGGGAGTTTTTCCTAGCCACCGTGCTTCTACACCTGCATTGCTTGCTGCTTGGGGTTTTAGGCTGGGTTTCTGTACAGCACTTTGATATATCAGCTGATGTAAGAAGTGCTATGTAAATACATTTGATTTGAACATGTAGTTTAACGAATTATGAGTTATCCTTCATGCCAACTAATTGCCTACTAATTGTTTAATTGGATCACTAATTGGTTGAAGAGGAAACACATACTGTGTCTAATCAGGGTGGAATCAGGCGCAGAGAGCAGAATGCGATAATAAAGTTTATTCTCCGGTGAAACAAACAAACACAGGGTTAAATTATCCAACATAGGATAATAGACAAACCGGTCAACCCAAACACACACAGGGTTAAATGATCCAACACAGGATAATAGACAAACCGGTCAACCCAAACACACACAGGGTTAAATGATCCAACACAGGATAATAGACAAACACGGTCAACCCAAACAAACACAGGGTTAAATTATCCAACATAGGATAATAGACAAACCGGTCAACCCAAACACACACAGGGTTAAATGATCCAACACAGGATAATAGACAAACCGGTCAACCCAAACAAACACAGGGTGAAATGATCCAACACAGGATAACAGACAAACCGGAGAATAAGAAAACACGATAACCACAACAGACGAAAATGAAATGACAAAATAAACAATCCCGCACAAAACAAGGGTGGGACAACCTACATTATATACAGACACTAATTAACTAAACAACACACAGGTGAAGCCAATCAGACAAAACCAACAGATACACAAAAAGGGATCGGTAGTGGCTAGTAGGACGGTGACGACGACCGCTGCCTGAACGGGCAGGAGAGCCAACCTCGGCGGAAGTCGTGACATACTGTATCTTCTCACTACAAAACTACCCCCCCTTCTATTTGTCCCTCTACCACCCCCCCTCCTATTTGTCCCTCTACCCCCCCCTCCCATTTGTCCCTCTACCCCCCCCCTTCTATTTGTCCCTCTACCACCCCCCTCCTATTTGTCCCTCTACCCCCCCCCTTCTATTTGTCCCTCTACTACCCCCCCTTCTATGTGTCCCTCTACCCCCCCTTCTATTTGTCCCTCTACCCCCCCCCCTCCCAAAAAATGAATTCTCTATTTCCACACAGGCTGCTGGAGATGTTTATTTTATTGAACCTTTATCAGCTCTTTAGTCAGCTAAAGAACAAATTCTTATTTTCAATGAAAGTCTATTAACAGTGGGTTAACTGCCTTGTTCAGTGGCAGAACAACAGATTTTTACCTTGTCAGCTCGGGGATTTGAACTTGCAACCTTTGATCTTGCGGTTACTAGTCCAATGCTCTAACCATTAGGCTACGCTACCGTCCAATATGCCCATTAATATGCAGTTGAAAATGTGTGAAATTTCACTTTAACCCAGCTAACATGAGCTGAAAAGTCTCATAAAGGTTAGGGTTAAGGTTAGGGTTTGGAGTAAGGTGATAGAGTTAACTTCTTTGCGTACCCATCCCTTCAGTGGGATCATTTTCGTCAACATCCACTGAATTGCAGAGCACCAAATTAGAAAATGTATATTTAATTTTCATGAAATCACAGTGCAATGAAGCAAAACACAGTTTAGCTTGTTGTTAATCCACCTGGCGCATCAGATTTCAAAAAAGCTTTACAGCAAAAGCTATCCAAGCGTTTATGTTAGGACATCTCTCTCAGCAGACAGAACATTACAAAAAGCTAGCAGCAAAGTAGGTTGGTCACGAAAAAGTCAGGAAAGCTACTAAATTAATTGCTTACCTTTGATGATCTTCGGATGTTTGCACTCACGAGACTCCCAGTTACACAATACATGTTCCTTTTGGTTGATAAAGATTATATTTATATCCAAAAACCTCCATTTGGTTGGCGTGTTTTGTTCAGAAATCCAGAGGCTCGTGCAGGTCATGACGGGCAGACGAAAATTCCCAATAGTATCCGTAAAGTTCGTAGAAACATGTCAAACGTTTTTTATAATCAATCCTCAGGTGATTTTTACAATAAATAATCGATAATATTTCACCCAGACTGTAGCTTTTTCAATAGGAGAGAGAGAGAAAATGTCTGCTCCAAGCTACTCGCGCATGCAAAACTCTGCTGGCACCCAGCCATCCACTGACGCGATGTGATAGTTCTCACTCATTTTTCAGAATAAAAGTCTGAAACTATGTCTAAAGACTGTTCACACCATGTGGAAGCCATAGGGAAAGGAATCTGGTTGATATCGCTTTAAATGGAGGGAAGGCATGCAATGGAACAGGGAGATTTGTTTCTCTTAGGCACTTCCTGGTTGGATTTTCCTCAGGTTTTATTTATTTTTTATTTCACCTTTATTTAACCAGGTAGGCTAGTTGAGAACAAGTTCTCATTTGCAACTGCGACCTGGCCAAGATAAAGCATAGCAGTGTGAGCATACAACAAAGAGTTACACATGGAGTAAACAATTAACAAGTCAATAACACAGTAGAAAACAAAGGGGGGGTCTATATACAATGTGTGCAAAAGGCATGAGGAGGTAGGCAAATAATTACAATTTTGCAGATTAACACTGGAGTGATAAAAGATCAGATGGTCATGTACAGGTAGAGATATTGGTGTGCAGAAGATATACTCTGATATACTCACTCTGATATACTCACAGACAATATTTTGACAGTTTGCAAACTTTAGAGTGTTTTATATCTTAATCAGACAATTATATGTTATGCATATTCTATATTCTGGGCCTGAGAAATAGGCAGTTTCATTTGGGTACGTTTTTCATTCAAACATCAACATACTGCCCCCTACACTCAACAGGTTAAGGTTAGGATTATAGTAAAGGGTTAGCTAACATGCTAAATATTTGCAAAGTAGCTAAAAAGTAGTAAGCAGTTGCAATGTTGCTAATTAGCCAAAACGCTAAAGTTACTAGACGTTCACTTTGTACCTTACCCATTCACCCCAACCAACAACCTTACTGTAGTTGTTGCCTTAAGTAACCTTCTGTTTTATGTAACCATGTCTTACATAGCGCACTAATCTGAGTGTCCTCTGTTTACATCTACTATATTATGTCTGTTATGATACAGTTCAGATCAGTTGTTCGTTTATGTACGTTCCACCGAACCAGGAAACAACGCTGGGACTCAAATGGGTCCATCTGAACCAGCGGATCAGCAGGGAACCAGGACATTCAGGCCCGCTGCAGTACTTAGCCAGAAAAACATCAGCAAGGAACCAGGACATTAATATCATAGATACTACAGAACAGAGTCACATCCTTCATGTTTACTACAGAACAGAGTCACATCCTTCATGTTTACTACAGAACAGAGACACATCCTTCATGTTTACTACAGAACAGAGTCACATCATTCATGTTTACTACAGAACAGAGTCGCATCCTTCATGTTTACTACAGAACAGAGTCACATCCTTCATGTTTACTACAGAACAGAGTCACATCCTTCATGTTTACTACAGAACAGAGTCACATCCTTCATGTTTACTACAGAACAGAGTCACATCCTTCATGTTTACTACAGAACAGAGCCACATCCTTCATGTTTACTACAGAACAGAGTCACATCCTTCATGTTTACTACAGAACAGAGTCACATCCTTCATGTTTACTACAGAACAGAGTCACATCCTTCATGTTTACTACAGAACAGAGCCACATCCTTCATGTTTACTACAGAACAGAGTCACATCCTTCATGTTTACTACAGAACAGAGACACATCCATCATGTCTACTACAGAACGGAGTCACATCCTTCATGTTTACTACAGAACAGAGTCACATTCTTCATGTTTACTACAGAACAGAGTCACATTCTTCATGTTTACTACAGAACAGAGTCACATCCTTCATGTTTACTACAGAACAGAGTCGCATCCTTCATGTTTACTACAGAACAGAGTCACATCCTTCATGTCTACTACAGAACAGAGTCACATCCTTCATGTCTACTACAGAACAGAGTCACATCCTTCATGTCTACTACAGAACAGAGTCACATCCTTCATGTTTACTACAGAACAGAGTCACATCCTTCATGTCTACTACAGAACAGAGTCACATCCTTCATGTTTACTACAGAACAGAGTCACATCCTTCATGTTTACTACAGAACAGAGTCACATCCTTCATGTCTACTACAGAACAGAGTCACATCCTTCATGTTTACTACAGAACAGAGACACATCCTTCATGTTTACTACAGAACAGAGTCACATCCTTCATGTTTACTACAGAACAGAGACACATCCTTCATGTTTACTACAGAACAGAGTCACATCCTTCATGTTTACTACAGAACAGAGTCACATCCTTCATGTTTACTACAGAACAGAGACACATCCTTCATGTTTACTACAGAACAGAGGCACATCCTTCATGTTTACTACAGAACAGAGGCACATCCTTCATGTTTACTACAGAACAGAGACACATCCTTCATGTTTACTACAGAACAGAGCTGGGAGAGGTGGGGGGGGGGGGTTGAATGGAGGAACGTATGACAGAAGGGTTCCTGCCACAGAAGCCGAGCAGCTTAGCTTTAATTGCTTGTGGTGGCAATCAAAGTCTATATGCTGGTCAATGACCCGTGCACTCCACATCTTCATGTCCCCATAACTACTCTACAAATGCACCCGACCAATGCTTACGCTGTCATCATTAAAACAATAAGGGGGGGGGGGGGGTAGATGAGGACAAATGGGAGGGGGGGGGGGGTAGAAGAGGGACAAATGGGGGGGGTAGTAGAGGGACAAATAGAAGGGGGGTAGTAGAGGGACAAATAGAAGGGGGGGTAGTAGAGGGACAAATAGAAGGGGGGGTAGTAGAGGGACAAATAGAAGAGTGGAGGGACAAATAGGATGGGGGTGGTAGAGGGACAAATAGAAGGGGGGGGGGGGGGTAGAGGGACAAATGGGAGGGGGGGGTAGTAGAGGGACAAATAGAAGGGGGGGTAGTAGAGGGACAAATAGAAGGGGGGGATAGTAGAGGGACAAATAGAAGAGTAGAGGGACAAATAGGATGGGGGTGGTAGAGGGACAAATAGAAGGGGGGGGGGGGTAGAGGGACAAATGGGAGGGGGGGTAGTAGAGGGGACAAATAGAAGGGGGGGTAGTAGAGGGACAAATAGAAGGGGGGGGATAGTAGAGGGACAAATAGAAGAGTAGAGGGACAAATAGGATGGGGGTGGTAGAGGGACAAATAGAAGGGGGGGGGGGGGTAGAGGGACAAATGGGAGGGGGGGTAGTAGAGGGACAAATAGAAGGGGGGGGGGTAGAGGTACAATAGAAGGGGGGGTAGTAGAGGGACAAATAGAAGGGGGGTAGTAGAGGGACAAATAGAAGAGTAGAGGGACAAATAGGATGGGGGTGGTAGAGGGACAAATAGAAGGGGGGGGGGGGGGGTAGAGGGACAAATGGGAGGGGGGGTAGTAGAGGGACAATAGAAGGGGGGGTAGTAGAGGGACAAATAGAAGAGTAGAGGGACAAATAGGATGGGGGTGGTAGAGGGACAAATAGAAGGGGGGGGGGTAGAGGGACAAATGGGAGGGGGGGTAGTAGAGGGACAAATAGAAGGGGGGGTAGTAGAGGGACAAATAGAAGGGGGGGTAGTAGAGGGACAAATAGAAGAGTCGAGGGACAAATAGGATGGGGGTGGTAGAGGGACAAATAGAAGGGGGGGGGGGGTAGAGGGACAAATAGAAGGGGGGGTAGAGGGACAAATAGAAGGGGGGGTAGTAGAGGGACAAACAGAAGGGGGGGGGGGGTAGAGGGACAAATGGGAGGGGGAGGGTTGAAGAGGGACAAATAGAAGGGGGGGTAGTAGAGGGACAAATGGGAGGGGGGATAGTAGAGGGACAAATAGAAGGGGGGGTAGTAGAGGGACAAATGGGGGGGGTAGAAGAGGGACAAATAGAAGGGGGGGGTAGTAGAGGGACAAATGGGAGGGGGGGTAGTAGAGGGACAAATAGAAGGGGGGGGGGGGGTGGTAGAGGGACAAATAGATGGGGGGGGTAGTAGAGGGGAGCAAATGGGGGGGGGGGTGGTAGAGGGAACAATAAAAGGGGGGGTAGTAGAGGGACAAATAGAAGGGGGGGGTAGTAGAGGGACAAATAGAAAAGGAGGGGGTAGTAGAGGGACCATAGAAGGGGGGGGTAGTAGAGGGACAAATAGAAGGGGGGTTAGTAGAGGGACAAATAGAAGGGGGGGTAGTAGAGGCACAAATAGGAGGGGGGTGGTAGAGGGACAAATAGAAGGGGGGGGGGGGTAGAGG
>NC_034187.2:87197470-87269970 GCF_002021735.2 Oncorhynchus kisutch
CTACAGTCTTAGTATTGTCATTTACCAGAGACCTAGAGATAGACCACTACAGTCTTAGTATTGTCATTTACCAGAGACCTAGAGATAGACCACTACAGTCTTAGTATTGTCATTTACCAGAGACCTAGAGAAAGACCACTACAGTCTGATAATGCTGAGATTTACCAGAGACCTAGAGAAAGACCACTACAGCCCAATAATGCTGAGATTTACCAGAGACCTAGAGAAAGACCACTACAGTCTGATAATGCTGAGATTTACCAGAGACCTAGAGAAAGACCACTACAGTCTGATAATGCTGAGATTTACCAGATACCTAGAGAAAGACCACTACAGTCTTAGTACTGTCATTTACCAGAGACCTAGAGAAAGACCACTACAGTCTGATAATGCTGAGATTTACCAGAGACCTAGAGAAAGACCACTACAGTCTGATAATGCTGAGATTTACCAGAGACCTAGAGAAAGACCACTACAGTCTGATAATGCTGAGATTTACCAGAGACCAAGAGAAAGACCACTACAGCCTGATAATGCTGAGATTTACCAGAGAACTGGAGGCTGATTAGAGGTCGGTAATGCTGAGATTTTACCAGAGAACTGGAGGCTGATTAAAGGTTGGTAATGCTGAGATTTACCAGAGAACTGGAGGCTGATTAGAGGTCGGTATAACCAACTGTGTGATTTAATGAAAGTCTACTATCCCTAAGAGGTTTTAGAGGTCGGTATAACCAACTGTGTGTTAATGAAAGTCTCACTATCCCTAAGAGGTTTTAGAGGTCGGTATAACCAACTGTGTGATTTAATGAAAGTCTCACTATCCCTAAGAGGTTTTAGAGGTCGGTATAACCAACTGTGTGATCTAATGAAAGTCTCACTATCCCTAAGAGGTTTTAGAGGTCGGTATAACCAACTGTGTGATCTAATGAAAGTCTCACTATCCCTAAGAGGTTTTAGAGGTCGGTATAACTAACTGTCTTAAACTTCCCAGCGCAGAGTGCTATTATTTTATTACATTTTACAATTATTTTCAAATTGACATTGTGTTTTTGCATAATGTATTATCATTAATTAATGATAATTATAGCAATTATTATTAATTGCTATAATTATTTTCCAATACAGAATGATTTTAAAAACGTTCAAATTTCTCTCTATATATATGTATATATACGCAGCATTGTTAGATTGATCACTTTTTCACAGCAAACTCCTTCCTGAAGATCTCTTTATGACGTACCAGTCATTGAATTGTGTTACTCAGCAAGATAAACACTGACGAGAGACACTGAGTCTTTGTGTGTCATCCTGAATTTGAACCCTATATTACCTAGAAAGTGGACGACTTTTGACCAGAGCATTATGGGACCTGGTCTAAAGTAGTACACTATATAGGGAATAGAGTGCATTATGGGACCTGGTCTAAAGTAGTACACTATATAGGGAATAGGGTTCCATAGGGTTCTGGTCTAAAGTAGTACACTATATAGGGAATAGAGTGCATTATGGGACCTGGTCTGAAGTAGTACACTATATAGGGAATAGAGTGCATTATGGGACCTGGACTGAAGTAGTACACTATATAGGGAATAGAGTGCATTATGGGACCTGGACTGAAGTAGTACACTATATAGGGAATAGAGTGCATTATGGGACCTGGTCTAAAGTAGTGTACTATATAGGGAATAGGGTTCCATAGGGCTCTGGTCTAAAGTAGTGCACTATATAGGGAATAGAGTGCATTATGGGACCTGATCTAAAGTAGCACAATATATAGGGAATAGGGTTCCATAGGGTTCTGGTCTAAAGTAGTACACTATATAGGGAATAGGGTGTCATTTGGGATGCATTGGAAAATACATAAAATACTCTTCTCATCTGGATTGTACAGTTATTAAATGCGTATGAGTTGTATGGTACGACCATGAAATGTATGATTCATATCAATCAAATCAAATACATTTTTATTTGTCACAGTGTACAACAGGTGTAGGTAGACCTCACAGTGAAATGCTGACTGACCAGCCCTTAACCAACAGGTGTAGGTAGACCTCACAGTGAAATGCTGGCTGACCAGCCCTTAACCAACAGGTGTAGACCTCACAGTGAAATGCTGGCTGACCAGCCCTTAACCAACAGGTGTAGGTAGACCTCACAGTGAAATGCTGGCTGACCAGCCCTTAACCAACAGGTGTAGACCTCACAGTGAAATGCTGGCTGACCAGCCCTTAACCAACAGGTGTAGGTAGACCTCACAGTGAAATGCTGGCTGACCAGCCCTTAACCAACAGGTGTAGACCTCACAGTGAAATGCTGACTGACCAGCCCTTAACCAACAGGTGTAGGTAGACCTCACAGTGAAATGCTGGCTGACCAGCCCTTAACCAACAGGTGTAGGTAGACCTCACAGTGAAATGCTGGCTGACCAGCCCTTAACCAACAGGTGTAGGTAGACCTCACAGTGAAATGCTGGCTGACCAGCCCTTAACCAACAGGTGTAGACCTCACAGTGAAATGCTGGCTGACCAGCCCTTAACCAACAGGTGTAGGTAGACCTCACAGTGAAATGCTGGCTGACCAGCCCTTAACCAACAGGTGTAGGTAGACCTCACAGTGAAATGCTGGCTGACCAGCCCTTAACCAACAGGTGTAGGTAGACCTCACAGTGAAATGCTGGCTGACCAGCCCTTAACCAACAGGTGTAGGTAGACCTCACAGTGAAATGCTGACTGACCAGCCCTTAACCAACAGGTGTAGGTAGACCTCACAGTGAAATGCTGACTGACCAGCCCTTAACCAACAGGTGTAGGTAGACCTCACAGTGAAATGCTGGCTGACCAGCCCTTAACCAACAGGTGTAGGTAGACCTCACAGTGAAATGCTGGCTGACCAGCCCTTAACCAACAGGTGTAGGTAGACCTCACAGTGAAATGCTGGCTGACCAGCCCTTAACCAACAGGTGTAGGTAGACCTCACAGTGAAATGCTGACTTACAAGCCCTTAACCAACAGGTGTAGGTAGACCTCACAGTGAAATGCTGACTGACCAGCCCTTAACCAACAGGTGTAGGTAGACCTCACAGTGAAATGCTGGCTGACCAGCCCTTAACCAACAGGTGTAGGTAGACCTCACAGTGAAATGCTGGCTGACCAGCCCTTAACCAACAGGTGTAGGTAGACCTCACAGTGAAATGCTGACTGACAAGCCCTTAACCAACAGGTGTAGGTAGACCTCACAGTGAAATGCTGGCTGACCAGCCCTTAACCAACAGGTGTAGGTAGACCTCACAGTGAAATGCTGGCTGACCAGCCCTTAACCAACAGGTGTAGGTAGACCTCACAGTGAAATGCTGGCTGACCAGCCCTTAACCAACAGGTGTAGGTAGACCTCACAGTGAAATGCTGACTTACAAGCCCTTAACCAACAGGTGTAGACCTCACAGTGAAACGCTGACTGACCAGCCCTTAACCAACAGGTGTAGACCTCACAGTGAAATGCTGACTTACAAGCCCTTAACCAACAGGTGTAGGTAGACCTCACAGTGAAATGCTGGCTGACCAGCCCTTAACCAACAGGTGTAGGTAGACCTCACAGTGAAATGCTGACTGACCAGCCCTTAACCAACAGGTGTAGACCTCACAGTGAAATGCTGACTGACAAGCCCTTAACCAACAGGTGTAGGTAGACCTCACAGTGAAATGCTGACTGACAAGCCCTTAACCAACAGGTGTAGGTAGACCTCACAGTGAAATGCTGACTTACAAGCCCTTAACCAACAGGTGTAGACCTCACAGTGAAATGCTGACTGACCAGCCCTTAACCAACAGGTGTAGACCTCACAGTGAAATGCTGACTTACAAGCCCTTAACCAACAGGTGTAGACCTCACAGTGAAATGCTGACATACAAGCCCTTAACCAACAGGTGTAGGTAGACCTCACAGTGAAATGCTGACTTACAAGCCCTTAACCAACAGGTGTAGACCTCACAGTGAAATGCTGACTGACCAGCACTTAACCAACTGGTGTAGACCTCACAGTGAAATGCTGACTTACAAGCCCTTAACCAACAGGTGTAGGTAGACCTCACAGTGAAATGCTGACTTACAAGCCCTTAACCAACAGGTGTAGACCTCACAGTGAAATGCTGACTTACAAGCCCTTAACCAACAGGTGTAGACCTCACAGTGAAATGCTGGCTGACCAGCCCTTAACCAACAGGTGTAGGTAGACCTCACAGTGAAATGCTGACTGACAAGCCCTTAACCAACAGGTGTAGGTAGACCTCACAGTGAAATGCTGACTGACCAGCCCTTAACCAACAGGTGTAGGTAGACCTCACAGTGAAATGCTGACTGACCAGCCCTTAACCAAAAGGTGTAGGTAGACCTCACAGTGAAATGCTGGCTGACCAGCCCTTAACCAACAGGTGTAGGTAGACCTCACAGTGAAATGCTGGCTGACCAGCCCTTAACCAACAGGTGTAGGTAGACCTCACAGTGAAATGCTGGCTGACCAGCCCTTAACCAACAGGCGTAGACCTCACAGTGAAATGCTGACTGACCAGCCCTTAACCAACAGGTGTAGGTAGACCTCACAGTGAAATGCTGGCTGACCAGCCCTTAACCAACAGGTGTAGGTAGACCTCACAGTGAAATGCTGACTGACCAGCCCTTAACCAACAGGTGTAGGTAGACCTCACAGTGAAATGCTGACTGACCAGCCCTTAACCAACAGGTGTAGGTAGACCTCACAGTGAAATGCTGACTGACCAGCCCTTAACCAACAGGTGTAGGTAGACCTCACAGTGAAATGCTGACTGACCAGCCCTTAACCAACAGGTGTAGGTAGACCTCACAGTGAAATGCTGGCTGACCAGCCCTTAACCAAAAGGCGTAGACCTCACAGTGAAATGCAGACTGACCAGCCCTTAACCAACAGGTGTAGGTAGACCTCACAGTGAAATGCTGGCTGACCAGCCCTTAACCAACAGGTGTAGGTAGACCTCACAGTGAAATGCTGACTGACCAGCCCTTAACCAACAGGTGTAGGTAGACCTCACAGTGAAATGCTGACTGACCAGCCCTTAACCAACAGGTGTAGGTAGACCTTACAGTGAAATGCTGGCTGACCAGCCCTTAACCAACAGGTGTAGACCTCACAGTGAAATGCTGGCTGACCAGCCCTTAACCAACAGGTGTAGGTAGACCTCACAGTGAAATGCTGACTGACAAGCCCTTAACCAACAGGTGTAGGTAGACCTCACAGTGAAATGCTGACTGACCAGCCCTTAACCAACAGGTGTAGGTAGACCTCACAGTGAAATGCTGGCTGACCAGCCCTTAACCAACAGGTGTAGGTAGACCTCACAGTGAAATGCTGGCTGACCAGCCCTTAACCAACAGGTGTAGGTAGACCTCACAGTGAAATGCTGACTGACAAGCCCTTAACCAACAGGTGTAGGTAGACCTCACAGTGAAATGCTGACTGACCAGCCCTTAACCAACAGGTGTAGGTAGACCTCACAGTGAAATGCTGACTGACCAGCCCTTAACCAACAGGTGTAGGTAGACCTCACAGTGAAATGCTGGCTGACCAGCCCTTAACCAACAGGTGTAGGTAGACCTCACAGTGAAATGCTGGCTGACCAGCCCTTAACCAACAGGTGTAGGTAGACCTCACAGTGAAATGCTGGCTGACCAGCCCTTAACCAACAGGTGTAGACCTCACAGTGAAATGCTGACTGACCAGCCCTTAACCAACAGGTGTAGACCTCACAGTGAAATGCTGGCTGACCAGCCCTTAACCAACAGGTGTAGGTAGACCTCACAGTGAAATGCTGACTGACAAGCCCTTAACCAACAGGTGTAGGTAGACCTCACAGTGAAATGCTGACTGACCAGCCCTTAACCAACAGGTGTAGGTAGACCTCACAGTGAAATGCTGGCTGACCAGCCCTTAACCAATAGGTGTAGGTAGACCTCACAGTGAAATGCTGACTGACCAGCCCTTAACCAACAGGTGTAGGTAGACCTCACAGTGAAATGCTGGCTGACCAGCCCTTAACCAACAGGTGTAGGTAGACCTCACAGTGAAATGCTGACTGACCAGCCCTTAACCAACAGGTGTAGGTAGACCTCACAGTGAAATGCTGACTGACAAGCCCTTAACCAACAGGTGTAGGTAGACCTCACAGTGAAATGCTGACTTACAAGCCCTTAACCAACAGGTGTAGACCTCACAGTGAAATGTTGACTTACAAACCCTTAACCAACAGGTGTAGGTAGACCTCACAGTGAAATGCTGACTTACAAGCCCTTAACCAACAGGTGTAGACCTCACAGTGAAATGCTGACTGACCAGCACTTAACCAACAGGTGTAGACCTCACAGTGAAATGCTGACTTACAAGCCCTTAACCAACAGGTGTAGACCTCACAGTGAAATGCTGGCTGACCAGCCCTTAACCAACAGGTGTAGGTAGACCTCACAGTGAAATGCTGACTGACAAGCCCTTAACCAACAGGTGTAGGTAGACCTCACAGTGAAATGCTGGCTGACCAGCCCTTAACCAACAGGTGTAGGTAGACCTCACAGTGAAATGCTGACTGACAAGCCCTTAACCAACAGGTGTAGGTAGACCTCACAGTGAAATGCTGACTGACCAGCCCTTAACCAACAGGTGTAGGTAGACCTCACAGTGAAATGCTGGCTGACCAGCCCTTAACCAACAGGTGTAGGTAGACCTCACAGTGAAATGCTGACTGACCAGCCCTTAACCAACAGGTGTAGGTAGACCTCACAGTGAAATGCTGGCTGACCATCCCTTAACCAACAGGTGTAGGTAGACCTCACAGTGAAATGCTGACTGACCAGCCCTTAACCAACAGGTGTAGGTAGACCTCACAGTGAAATGCTGACTGACAAGCCCTTAACCAACAGGTGTAGGTAGACCTCACAGTGAAATGCTGACTTACAAGCCCTTAACCAACAGGTGTAGACCTCACAGTGAAATGCTGACTGACCAGCCCTTAACCAACAGGTGTAGACCTCACAGTGAAATGCTGACTTACAAGCCCTTAACCAACAGGTCTAGACCTCACAGTGAAATGCTGACTTACAAGCCCTTAACCAACAGGTGTAGGTAGACCTCACAGTGAAATGCTGACTTACAAGCCCTTAACCAACAGGTGTAGACCTCACAGTGAAATGCTGACTGACCAGCACTTAACCAACAGGTGTAGACCTCACAGTGAAATGCTGACTTACAAGCCCTTAACCAACAGGTGTAGACCTCACAGTGAAATGCTGGCTGACCAGCCCTTAACCAACAGGTGTAGGTAGACCTCACAATGAAATGCTGACTGACAAGCCCTTAACCAACAGGTGTAGGTAGACCTCACAGTGAAATGCTGACTGACCAGCCCTTAACCAACAGGTGTAGGTAGACCTCACAGTGAAATGCTGACTGACCAGCCCTTAACCAACAGGTGTAGGTAGACCTCACAGTGAAATGCTGGCTGACCAGCCCTTAACCAACAGTTGTAGGTAGACCTCACAGTGAAATGCTGGCTGACCAGCCCTTAACCAACAGGTGTAGGTAGACCTCACAGTGAAATGCTGGCTGACCAGCCCTTAACCAACAGGTGTAGGTAGACCTCACAGTGAAATGCTGGCTGACCAGCCCTTAACCAACAGGCGTAGACCTCACAGTGAAATGCTGACTGACCAGCCCTTAACCAACAGGTGTAGGTAGACCTCACAGTGAAATGCTGGCTGACCAGCCCTTAACCAACAGGTGTAGGTAGACCTCACAGTGAAATGCTGACTGACCAGCCCTTAACCAACAGTTGTATGTAGACCTCACAGTGAAATGCTGGCTGACCAGCCCTTAACCAACAGGTGTAGGTAGACCTCACAGTGAAATGCTGGCTGACCAGCCCTTAACCAACAGGTGTAGGTAGACCTCACAGTGAAATGCTGGCTGACCAGCCCTTAACCAACAGGCGTAGACCTCACAGTGAAATGCTGACTGACCAGCCCTTAACCAACAGGTGTAGGTAGACCTCACAGTGAAATGCTGGCTGACCAGCCCTTAACCAACAGGTGTAGGTAGACCTCACAGTGAAATGCTGACTGACCAGCCCTTAACCAACAGGTGTAGGTAGACCTTACAGTGAAATTCTGGCTGACCAGCCCTTAACCAACAGGTGTAGACCTCACAGTGAAATGCTGGCTGACCAGCCCTTAACCAACAGGTGTAGGTAGACCTCACAGTGAAATGCTGACTGACAAGCCCTTAACCAACAGGTGTAGGTAGACCTCACAGTGAAATGCTGACTGACCAGCCCTTAACCAACAGGTGTAGGTAGACCTCACAGTGAAATGCTGGCTGACCAGCCCTTAACCAACAGGTGTAGGTAGACCTCACAGTGAAATGCTGACTGACCAGCCCTTAACCAACAGGTGTAGGTAGACCTCACAGTGAAATGCTGGCTGACCATCCCTTAACCAACAGGTGTAGGTAGACCTCACAGTGAAATGCTGACTGACCAGCCCTTAACCAACAGGTGTAGGTAGACCTCACAGTGAAATGCTGACTGACCAGCCCTTAACCAACAGGTGTAGGTAGACCTTACAGTGAAATGCTGGCTGACCAGCCCTTAACCAACAGGTGTAGACCTCACAGTGAAATGCTGGCTGACCAGCCCTTAACCAACAGGTGTAGGTAGACCTCACAGTGAAATGCTGACTGACAAGCCCTTAACCAACAGGTGTAGGTAGACCTCACAGTGAAATGCTGACTGACCAGCCCTTAACCAACAGGTGTAGGTAGACCTCACAGTGAAATGCTGGCTGACCAGCCCTTAACCAACAGGTGTAGGTAGACCTCACAGTGAAATGCTGACTGACCAGCCCTTAACCAACAGGTGTAGGTAGACCTCACAGTGAAATGCTGGCTGACCATTCCTTAACCAACAGGTGTAGGTAGACCTCACAGTGAAATGCTGACTGACCAGCCCTTAACCAACAGGTGTAGACCTCACAGTGAAATGCTGACTGACCAGCCCTTAACCAACAGGTGTAGACCTCACAGTGAAATGCTGACTTACAAGCCCTTAACCAACAGGTGTAGACCTCACAGTGAAATGCTGACTTACAAGCCCTTAACCAACAGGTGTAGGTAGACCTCACAGTGAAATGCTGACTTACAAGCCCTTAACCAACAGGTGTAGACCTCACAGTGAAATGCTGACTGACCAGCACTTAACCAACAGGTGTAGACCTCACAGTGAAATGCTGACTTACAAGCCCTTGACCAACAGGTGTAGACCTCACAGTGAAATGCTGGCTGACCAGCCCTTAACCAACAGGTGTAGGTAGACCTCACAGTGAAATGCTGACTGACAAGCCCTTAACCAACAGGTGTAGGTAGACCTCACAGTGAAATGCTGACTGACCAGCCCTTAACCAACAGGTGTAGGTAGACCTCACAGTGAAATGCTGGCTGACCAGCCCTTAACAAACAGTTGTAGGTAGACCTCACAGTGAAATGCTGGCTGACCAGCCCTTAACCAACAGGTGTAGGTAGACCTCACAGTGAAATGCTGGCTGACCAGCCCTTAACCAACAGGTGTAGGTAGACCTCACAGTGAAATGCTGGCTGACCAGCCCTTAACCAACAGGCGTAGACCTCACAGTGAAATGCTGACTGACCAGCCCTTAACCAACAGGTGTAGGTAGACCTCACAGTGAAATGCTGGCTGACCAGCCCTTAACCAACAGGTGTAGGTAGACCTCACAGTGAAATGCTGACTGACCAGCCCTTAACCAACAGGTGTAGGTAGACCTCACAGTGAAATGCTGACTGACCAGCCCTTAACCAACAGGTGTAGGTAGACCTTACAGTGACATGCTGGCTGACCAGCCCTTAACCAACAGGTGTAGAGCTCACAGTGAAATGCTGGCTGACCAGCCCTTAACCAACAGGTGTAGGTAGACCTCACAGTGAAATGCTGACTGACCAGCCCTTAACCAACAGGTGTAGGTAGACCTCACAGTGAAATGCTGACTGACAAGCCCTTAACCAACAGGTGTAGGTAGACCTCACAGTGAAATGCTGACTGACAAGAACTTAACCAACAGGTGTAGGTAGACCTCACAGTGAAATGCTGACTTACAAGCCCTTAACCAACAGGTGTAGACCTCACAGTGAAATGCTGACTTACAAGCCCATAACCAACAGGTGTAGACCTCACAGTGAAATGCTGACTTACAAGCCCTTAACCAACAGGTGTAGATAGACCTCACAGTGAAATGCTGACTTACAAGCCCTTAACCAACAGGTGTAGGTAGACCTCACAGTGAAATGCTGGCTGACCAGCCCTTAACCAACAGGTGTAGGTAGACCTCACAGTGAAATGCTGGCTATATACAGGGTGTTACGGTACAGAGTCAATGTGGAGGCTATATACAGGGTATTACAGTAGAGTCAATGTGGAGGCTATATACAGGGTATTACGGTACAGAGTCAATGTGGAGGCTATATACAGGGTGTTACGGTACAGAGTCAATGTGGAGGCTATATACAGGGTGTTACGGTACAGAGTCAATGTGGAGGCTATATACAGGGGGTACCGGTACAGAGTCAATGTGGAGGCTATATACAGGGTGTTACGGTACAGAGTCAATGTGGAGGCTATATACAGGGTGTTACGGTACAGAGTCAATGTGGAGGCTATATACAGGGTGTTACGGTACAGAGTCAATGTGGAGGCTATATACAGGGGGTACCAGTACAGAGTCAATGTGGAGGCTATATACAGGGTGTTACGGTACAGAGTCAATGTGGAGGCTATATACAGGGTATTACGGTACAGAGTCAATGTGGAGGCTATATACAGGGTATTACGGTACAGAGTCAATGTGGAGGCTATATACAGGTTGTTACGGTAGAGAGTCAATGTGGAGGCTATATACAGGGTATTACGGTAGAGTCAATGTGGAGGCTATATACAGGGTATTACGGTACAGAGTCAATGTGGAGGCTATATACAGGGTGTTACGGTACAGAGTCAATGTGGAGGCTATATACAGGGTGTTACGGTACAGAGTCAATGTGGAGGCTATATACAGGGTATTACAGTAGAGTCAATGTGGAGGCTATATACAGGGTATTACGGTACAGAGTCAATGTGGAGGCTATATACAGGGTGTTACGGTACAGAGTCAATGTGGAGGCTATATACAGGGTGTTACGGTACAGAGTCAATGTGGAGGCTATATACAGGGGGTACCGGTACAGAGTCAATGTGGAGGCTATATACAGGGTGTTACGGTACAGAGTCAATGTGGAGGCTATATACAGGGTGTTATGGTACAGAGTCAATGTGGAGGCTATATACAGGGTGTTACGGTACAGAGTCAATGTGGAGGCTATATACAGGGTGTTACGGTACAGAGTCAATGTGGAGGTTATATACAGGGGGTATCGGTACAGAGTCAATGTGGAGGCTATATACAGGGGGTACCGGTACAGAGTCAATGTGGAGGCTATATACAGGGTGTACCGGTACAGAGTCAATGTGGAGGCTATATACAGGGGGTACCGGTACAGAGTCAATGTGGAGGCTATATACAGGGGGTACCGGTACAGAGTCAATGTGGAGGCTATATACAGGGGGTACCGGTACAGAGTCAATGTGGAGGCTATATACAGGGGGTACCGGTACAGAGTCAATGTGGAGGCTATATACAGGGGGTACTAGTACAGAGTCAATGTGGAGGCTATATACAGGGTGTACCGGTACAGAGTCAATGTGGAGGCTATATACAGGGGGTACCGGTACAGAGTCAATGTGGAGGCTATATACAGGGGGTACCGGTACAGAGTCAATGTGGAGGCTATATACAGGGGGTACCGGTACAGAGTCAATGTGGAGGCTATATACAGGGGGTACCGGTACAGAGTCAATGTGGAGGCTATATACAGGGGGTACCGGTACAGAGTCAATGTGGAGGCTATATACAGGGGGTACCGGTACAGAGTCAATGTGGAGGCTATATACAGGGGGTACCGGTACAGAGTCAATGTGGAGGCTATATACAGGGGGTACCGGTACAGAGTCAATGTGGAGGCTATATACAGGGGGTACCGTTACAGAGTCAATGTGGAGGCTATATACAGGGGGTACCGGTACAGAGTCAATGTGGAGACTATATACAGGGGGTACCGGTACAGAGTCAATGTGTAGACTATATACAGGGGGTACCGTTACAGAGTCAATGTGGAGGCTATATACAGGGGGTACCGTTACAGAGTCAATGTGGAGGCTATATACAGGGGGTACCGGTACAGAGTCAATGTGGAGACTATATACAGGGGGTACCGGTACAGAGTCAATGTGTAGACTATATACAGGGGGTACCGTTACAGAGTCAATGTGGAGGCTATATACAGGGGGTACCGTTACAGAGTCAATGTGGAGGCTATATACAGGGGGTACCGTTACAGAGTCAATGTTGAGGCTATATACAGGGGGTACCGTTACAGAGTCAATGTGGAGACTATATACAGGGTGTTACGGTACAGAGTCAATGTGGAGGCTATATACAGGGTGTTACGGTACAGAGTCAATGTGGAGACTATATACAGGGTGTTACGGTACAGAGTCAATGTGGAGGCTATATACAGGGTGTTACGGTACAGAGTCAATGTGGAGGCTATATACAGGGTGTTACGGTACAGAGTCAATGTGGAGGCTATATACAGGGTGTTACGGTACAGAGTCAATGTGGAGGCTATATACAGGATGTTACGGTAGAGTCAATGTGGAGGCTATATACAGGGTGTTACGGTACAGAGTCAATGTGGAGGCTATATACAGGGTGTTACGGTACAGAGTCAATGTGGAGGCTATATACAGGGGGAACCGGTACAGAGTCAACGTGGAGGCTATATACAGGGTGTTACAGTACAGAGTCAATGTGGAGGCTATATACAGGGTGTTACGGTACAGAGTCAATGTGGAGGCTATATACAGGGTGTTACGGTACAGAGTCAATGTGGAGGCTATATACAGGGTGTTACGGTAGAGTCCATGTGGAGGCTATATACAGGGTGTTACGGTAGAGTTAACGTGGAGGCTATATACAGGGTGTTACGGTAGAGTTAAAGTGGAGGCTATATACAGGGTGTTACGGTAGAGTTAATGTGGAGGCTATATACAGGGGGGTACTGGTACAGAGTCAATGTGGAGGCTATATACAGGGTGTTACGGTAGAGTTAATGTGGAGGCTATATACAGGGGGGTACTGGTACAGAGTCAATGTGGAGGCTATATACAGGGGGTACCGGTACAGAGTCAATGTGGAGGTTATATACAGGGTATTACGGTACAGAGTCAATGTGGAGACTATATACAGGGTGTTACGGTAGAGTTAATGTGGAGGCTATATACAGGATGTTACGGTACAGAGTCAATGTGGAGGCTATATACAGGGTGTTACGGTACAGAGTCAATGTGAAGGCTATATACAGGGTATTACGGTAGAGTTAACGTGGAGGCTATATACAGGGTGTTACGGTACAGAGTCAATGTGGAGGCTATATACAGGGTGTTACGGTACAGAGTCAATGTGGAGGCTATATACAGGGTGTTACGGTACAGAGTCAATGTGGAGGCTATATACAGGGTGTTACGGTAGAGTCCATGTGGAGGCTATATACAGGGTGTTACGGTAGAGTTAACGTGGAGGCTATATACAGGGTGTTACGGTAGAGTTAATGTGGAGGCTATATACAGGGTGTTACGGTAGAGTTAATGTGGAGGCTATATACAGTGTGTTACGGTACAGAGTCAATGTGGAGGCTATATACAGGGGGTACCGGTACAGAGTCAATGTGGAGGCTATATACAGGGTGTTACGGTACAGAGTCAATGTGGAGGCTATATACAGGGGGTTACGGTACAGAGTCAATGTGGAGGCTATATACAGGGGGTACCGGTACAGAGTCAATGTGGAGGCTATATACAGGGTGTACCAGTACAGAGTCAATGTGGAGGCTTTATACAGGGAGTACCGTTACAGAGTCAATGTGGAGGCTATATACAGTGTGTTACGGTACAGAGTCAATGTGGAGGCTATATACAGGGGGTACCGGTACAGAGTCAATGTGGAGGCTATATACAGGGGGTACCGGTACAGAGTCAATGTGGAGGCTATATACAGGGTGTTACGGTACAGAGTCAATGTGGAGACTATATACAGGGGGTACCGGTACAGAGTCAATGTGGAGGCTATATACAGGGGGTACCGGTACAGAGTCAATGTGGAGGCTATATACAGGGGGTACCAGTACAGAGTCAATGTGGAGGCTTTATACAGGTAGTACCGTTACAGAGTCAATGTGGAGGCTATATACAGGGGGTACCGGTACAGAGTCAACGTGGAGGCTATATACAGGGGTACCAGTACATAGTCAATGTGGAGGCTATATACAGGGTGTTACGGTACAGAGTCAATGTGGAGGCTATATACAGGGGGGTACCGGTACAGAGTCAATGTGGAGGCTATATACAGGGGGTACCAGTACAGAGTCAATGTGGAGGCTATATACAGGGTGTTACGGTACAGAGTCAATGTGGAGGCTATATACAAGGGGGTACCGGTACAGAGTCAATGTGGAGGCTACATACAGGGGGTACCGGTACAGAGTCAATGTGGAGGCTATATACAGGGGGTACCGGTACAGAGTCAATGTGGAGGCTATATACAGGGGGTACCAGTACAGAGTCAGTATGGAGGCTATATACAGGGGGTACCAGTACAGAGTCAATGTGGAGGCTATATACAGGGGGTACAGGTACAGAGTCAATGTGGAGGCTATATACAGGGTATTACGGTACAGAGTCAATGTGGAGGCTGTATACAGGGTGTTACGGTACAGAGTCAATGTGGAGGCTGTATACAGGGTGTTACGGTACAGAGTCAATGTGGAGGCTGTATACAGGTGGTACAAGTACAGAGTCAATGTGCGGGGGCACCGGTGTTGAGGAAATTGAAGAAATATGTACATGTATGTAAAGTTATTATGCATAGATAATAACAGAGAGTAGCAGTCGTGTAAAAGGGGGGGGGGGGAATGCCAATAGTCTGGGGAGCCATTTGATTAGCTGTTCAGGAGGCTTATGGCTTAGGGTTATAAGCTGTTTAAAAGCCTCTTGGACCTAGACTTGGCGCTCCGGTACCGCTTGCCGTGTGATAGCAGAGAGAACAGTCTATGAATAGGGTGACTGGAGTCTTTGACCATTTTTAGGTCCTTCCTCGGACACCGCCTGGTATAGAGGTCCTGGATGGCTGGAGGCTTGGCCCTGGTGAAGTCCTGGACCGTACCCACTACCCTCTGTAGTGCCATGCGGTCGGAGGCCGAGCAGTTGCCTTTACCAGGCAGTGATGCAACCAGACAGGATGCTCTTGATGCTGCACGTGTAAAACTTTTTGAGGATCTGAGGACCCATGGCAATTATTTTCAGTCTCCTGAGGGGGAATAGGCTTTGTCGTGCCTTCTTCACGACTGTCTTGGTGTGCTTGGACCATGTTAGTTTGTTGGTGATGTGGACCCCAAGGAACTTGGAGCTCTCAACCTGCTCTACTACAGCCCCATCTATGAGAATGGGGGCGTGCTCTGTCCTCCTTCTCATGTAGTCCACAATCATCTCCTTTGTCTTGATCATATTGAGGGAGAGGTTGTTGTCCTTGCACCATGTCAGGTCTCTGACCTCCTAACCTACAGGCTGTATCATCCTTGTTGGTGATCAGGCCTACCACTGTTGTGTTATCAGTAAACTTAATGATAGTGTTGGAGTTGTGCATGGCCGTGCAGTCATGAGTGAACAGGGTGTACAGGAGGAGGCTGAGCACGCACCCCTGAGGGTTTGTCAGTGCATGGTCGGAGTACACATCCTGGTAATCCTTCTGGCCCTGCGAATGTTGAATGTTGTGAATGTTTGATGGTCTGTTTAAAGGTGATCACAGTCATCCGGAACAGCTGACGCTCTCATGCATGTTTCAGTGTTACTTGCCTTGAAGCGAGCATATAAACTATTTAGCTCATCTGATAGGCTTGTGTCACTGGGCAGATTCGATCTTAGTCCTGTATTGAAGCTTTGCCTGTTTGATGTTCGTCGGAGGTCATAGCGGGATTTCTTAAAAGCTTCCGGCCTAGAGTCCTGCTCCTTGAAAGAGGCAGCCTTTAGCTCAGTCTGATTGTTGCCTGTAATCCATGGCTTCTGGTTTGGGTATGTACGTACAGTCACTGTGGAGACAACATCCTCGATGCACTTATTGATAAAGCCAGTGACTGATGTGGTTTACGCCTCTATCTCATCGGAAGAATCCCGGAACATATTCCAGTCTGTGCTAGCAAAACAGTCCTGTAGTTTAGCATCTGCTTCATCTGACCACTTCTTTATAGACCGAGTCACTGTTTCTTCCTGCTTTACTATTAGCTTGTTATCAGGAATGAGGAGAATAGAATTATGGTCAGATTTACCAAATGGAGGGCGAGGGAGAGCTTTGTACGCGTCACTGTGTGTGGAGTAAAGGTGGTCTAGAATTTTTTTTTTTTTCTCTCTGGTTACACATTTAACATGCTGATAGAAATGAGGTAAAACTGATATAAGTTTCCCTGCATTAAAGTCCCCGGCCACTAGGAGCGCCACTTCTGGATGAGCGTTTTCCTGTTTGCTTATGGTCTTATACAGCTCATTGAGTGCGGTTTTAGTGCATCGGTCTGTTATGGTATGTAAGACAGCTACAAAAAATAAAGTAGTGTGTACTTCCAGTAGTTAGCCACACCGCTACATGGTAAAACAGTAGTGTGTAGTTCCAGTAGTTAGCTACACCGCTACATGGTAAAACAGTAGTGTGTAGTTCCAGTAGTTAGCTACATGGTAAAACAGTAGTGTGTAGTTCCAGTAGTTAGCTACACCACTACATGGTAAAACAGTAGTGTGTAGTTCCAGTAGTTAGCTACACCGCTACATGGTAAAACAGTAGTGTGTAGTTCCAGTAGTTAGCTACATGGTAAAACAGTAGTGTGTAGTTCCAGTAGTTAGCTACACCACTACATGGTAAAACAGTAGTGTGTACTTCCAGTAGTTAGCTACACCGCTACATGGTAAAACAGTAGTGTGTAGTTCCAGTAGTTAGCTACACCACTACATGGTAAAACAGTAGTGTGTAGTTCCAGTAGTTAGCTACACCGCTACATGGTAAAACAGTAGTGTGTAGTTCCAGTAGTTAGCTACACCACTACATGGTAAAACAGTAGTGTGTACTTCCAGTAGTTAGCTACACCGCTACATGGTAAAACAGTAGTGTGTAGTTCCAGTAGTTAGCTACATGGTAAAACAGTAGTGTAGTTCCAGTAGTTAGCTACATGGTAAAACAGTAGTGTGTAGTTCCAGTAGTTAGCCACACCGCTACATGGTAAAACTGTAGTGTAGTTCCAGTAGTTAGCTACATGGTAAAACAGTAGTGTGTAGTTCCAGTAGTTAGCTACACCGCTACATGGTAAAACAGTAGTGTGTAGTTCCAGTAGTTAGCTACACCGCTACATGGTAAAACAGTAGTGTGTAGTTCCAGTAGTTAGCTACACCACTACATGGTAAAACAGTAGTGTGTAGTTCCAGTTATTAGCCACACCGCTACATGGTAAAACAGTAGTGTGTAGTTCCAGTAGTTAGCTACATGGTAAAACAGTAGTGTAGTTCCAGTAGTTAGCTACATGGTAAAACAGTAGTATGTAGTTCCAGTAGTTAGCCACACCGCTACATGGTAAAACTGTAGTGTAGTTCCAGTAGTTAGCTACATGGTAAAACAGTAGTGTGTAGTTCCAGTAGTTAGCTACACCGCTACATTGTAAAACAGTAGTGTGTAGTTCCAGTAGTTAGCTACACCACTACATGGTAAAACAGTAGTGTGTAGTTCCAGTAGTTAGCTACACCGCTACATGGTAAAACAGTAGTGTGTAGTTCCAGTAGTTAGCTACACCGCTACATGGTAAAACAGTAGTGTGTAGTTCCAGTAGTTAGCTACATGGTAAAACAGTAGTATGTAGTTCCAGTAGTTAGCTACACCGCTACATGGTAAAACAGTAGTGTGTAGTTCCAGTTGTTAGCCACACCGCTACATGGTAAAACAGTAGTGTGTAGTTCCAGTAGTTAGCTACATGGTAAAACAGTAGTGTAGTTCCAGTAGTTAGCTACATGGTAAAACAGTAGTGTGTAGTTCCAGTAGTTAGCTACACCACTACATGGTAAAACAGTAGTGTGTAGTTCCAGTAGTTAGCTACACCGCTACATGGTAAAACAGTAGTGTGTAGTTCCAGTAGTTAGCTACACCGCTGCATGGTAAAACAGTAGTGTGTAGTTCCAGTAGTTAGCTACACCGCTACATGGTAAAACAGTAGTGTGTAGTTCCAGTAGTTAGCTACACCGCTACATGGTAAAACAGTAGTGTGTAGTTCCAGTAGTTAGCTACATGGTAAAACAGTAGTGTAGTTCCAGTAGTTAGCTACATGGTAAAACAGTAGTATGTAGTTCCAGTAGTTAGCCACACCGCTACATGTTAAAACTGTAGTGTAGTTCCAGTAGTTAGCTACATGGTAAAACAGTAGTGTGTAGTTCCAGTAGTTAGCTACACCACTACATGGTAAAACAGTAGTGTGTAATTCCAGTAGTTAGCTACACCGCTACATGGTAAAACAGTAGTGTGTAGTTCCAGTAGTTAGCTACACCACTACATGGTAAAACAGTAGTGTGTAGTTCCAGTAGTTAGCTACACCGCTGCATGGTAAAACAGTAGTGTGTAGTTCCAGTAGTTAGCTACACCGCTACATGGTAAAACAGTAGTGTGTAGTTCCAGTAGTTAGCTACACCGCTACATGGTAAAACAGTAGTGTGTAGTTCCAGTAGTTAGCTACACCGCTACATGGTAAAACAGTAGTGTGTAGTTCCAGTAGTTAGCTACACCACTACATGGTAAAACAGTAGTGTGTAGTTCCAGTAGTTAGCTACACCGCTACATGGTAAAACAGTAGTGTGTAGTTCCAGTAGTTAGCTACACCGCTACATGGTAAAACAGTAGTGTGTAGTTCCAGTAGTTAGCTACACCGCTGCATGGTAAAACAGTAGTGTGTAGTTCCAGTAGTTAGCTACACCGCTACATGGTAAAACAGTAGTGTGTAGTTCCAGTAGTTAGCTACACCGCTACATGGTAAAACAGTAGTGTGTAGTTCCAGTAGTTAGCTACACCGCTACATGGTAAAACAGTAGTGTGTAGTTCCAGTAGTTAGCTACACCACTACATGGTAAAACAGTAGTGTGTAGTTCCAGTAGTTAGCTACACCGCTACATGGTAAAACAGTAGTGTGTAGTTCCAGTAGTTAGAACTAAAAACACAAGGGGTTCACTTCTCCTCAACGCTGGTAATTTGATCAAAAAACACTTAGCTGAAACACACATCCTTGATGGTCTTCATATGAAAAGAAACAGGGAGGAGATTTCTGGTAAACCTCTTGGTTCCAGTGACAACTTCACTGACCTAATCCAGCGTGTGATTCTTGGTCCATTTGATATGTAGATGACATCCCAAGTGGCTCCTCATTCCCTATGAAGTATACTACTTTACACATACTTTGACAAGTAGTGCACTACAAATGGAATAGGACTCCATTTGGTACTCAGCAACACACATATTATATTGGCCCACAGCAGACAGGAGCCAGACAGGCAACAGCAGGGTTATTCCTATTCTATTGGCCCACAGCAGACAGGAGCCAGACAGGCAACGGCAGGGTTATTCCTATTCTATTGGCCCATAGCAGGGTTATTCCTATTCTATTGGCCCACAGCAGGGTTATTCCTATTCTATTGGCCCACAGCAGGGTTATTCCTATTCTATTGGCCCACAGCAGGGTTATTCCTATTCTATTGGCCCACAGCAGACAGGAGCTGGACAGGCAACAGCAGGGTTATTCCTATTCTATTGGCCCACAGCAGGGTTATTCCTATTCTATTGGCCCACAGCAGACAGGAGCTGGACAGGCAAGACCAGCCTTATTTCAGCATGTAACTCTCATCCTCTTCAGCTGTCATCTCCTCTCTCCTAACTGCCTCGCACACACACACGCGCGCACACACACACAAACACGCACACACACAGAGAGAGAGAGAGAGAGAGAAAGTGGAGAGAGGCATGAGAGAAAAACAGAAGTGATAGGGGAGAAGGTAGATAGCAAGGGGGGAGTGAGTGGGGAGGAAAGGGAGGAAATGAAAAGTCAGAGAGTGAGAAAGGTATGAAGGAAGGGAAGAGTAGAGAAATAAAAGGAGAAATTGAAGGATGAAAAATAGTTTAATTTGTTAAAAGGGAGCTTATTGTGAAACTAGGCGTATGCTGCAAGTCACAACTTCACAGGAGTTCAAAATGTGTTTTTTGGCAGTAATGCAAAATCTTGAACATGTGAACTTTCATTTGTCTTAATAACAAACGTCTATGCTATCTGTAAATACGATTTAAAATGGTTAAATTGCGAGCCTAGTTGTTAGGGCTAGGCATCCCACTAGCGGGACAACGTCCAGTGAAACTGGAGAGCTTGCAATTAAAATACAGTCGGGCAAAAAAGTATTTAGTCAGCCACCAGTTGTGCAAGTTCTCCCACTTAAAAAGATGAGAGAGGCCTGTAATTTTCATCATAGGTACACTTCAACTATGACAGACGAAATTAGGGAAAAAAATCCAGAAAATCACATTGTAGGATTTTTTCTGAATTTATTAGCAAATTATGGTGAAAAATAAAACAGTCAAAAGTGACGTTACAAGTTCATCAACTTTCAAAGCAGAATTACTTTCCCATTGTTCCTCAAAAAATGTGCAGTATGATATACCATGTTGTAGCTCTGAATCTCTACTTTTATCCAATGTCAAAACACAATTTATTAAAATGTTGCTACATAAGACCAAATCCAGGATGTGAGTCAAAGGGAGATGGGTATAAGGTCCAGGCTGTATGGAGTCAAAGGGAGATGGGTATAAGGTCCAGGCTATATGGAGTCAAAGGGAGATGGGTATAAGGTCCAGGCTGTATGGAGTCAAAGGGAGATGGGTATAAGGTCCAGGCTATATGGAGTCAAAGGGAGATGGGTATAAGGTCCAGGCTATATGGAGTCAAAGGGAGATGGGTATAAGGTCCAGGCTGTATGGAGTCAAAGGGAGATGGGTATAAGGTCCAGGCTATATGGAGTCAAAGGGAGATGGGTATAAGGTCCAGGATGTATGGAGTCAAGGGATCTCTCAGGATTCAAAAGGATGACATTGTAAAGACAGAGATATTACACTCCGTCCAAGTGTGATCCTGTGGGAATGTGAGAAAGTAGGAATGGAAAATATTTCATACAGATGTGAACTGCAAGCACTTGCACTGAATTTATCGGCATTCCCATTCAAGTCTATATTTTATCTTTTTTTTAGGGGTGGGGGGGGACTCTACCACTCCTCTAAAAACACTAAATTCCCCTGTGCGGAGCACGTATTGGTCAAGCTGCCTACAAAACTCAGAAGATAACAGAACCAAAGAGTGGAACAGCATTGAACATTCTAATTCCGTGCGACAATTTCAACAGTCTTGTTGTTATTCTAACCCATAAGGAGGGTGCCTTGCTATGCTGTCTCCATACCACAGGCACTGTAGAGCAGATGGACAATATGGTGGACCAGGGTATGTCCAGGAGGTTGGGGGGAGGCTGGCAGTGAACTCTTGACAGTGCAGGTCTGGAGGGTGCTGAGGGCTTGGCAGTGCAGGTCTGGAGGGTAGTGAGAGCTTGGCAGTGCAGGTTTGGAGAGTAGTGAGAGCTTGATACAAGGGGTAGGGAGACAGTATTTGCTACTGGTCAGTATGTGCTGTACTGCCCCCAGGCCAGAATCACAACCATTGTGCCTGGTTGGCAAAATAAACAGAAAGATGGATGGTGGGAGAGAGAAAAGAGAGAGAGAAAACATGCTTAAAAATAACTTCAATTTTAGAAAAAAAATATATTCTCTCTCTTACTCTCTTTTTTCCTCATCCTTTATTTTTCTGTTCTAGCTCTCCACTCTCTCATCTGTCTTCAGGCCCCGCCCTCCTCCTCTCTCTCCCCGGTATGATTTGACAAGACCTCAGATGTGTCATTCTTGAGTCAGGCATGGAGAAAAAGAGAGAAGACCAGAGAGGAGAGGCGAGGAGAGGAGAGGCGAGGTGAGGAGAGGAGAGGAGAGGAGAGGAGAGGGTAGACGAGGAGATGAGAGGAGAGGAGCAGTGACACCGCTTGGGGCCAGAGTGCCAACTGTTCATAGAGGAAGAAACACTATGAAATCTCTGAACAGCCTTCCCTTCTTTCCTTCAATCCCTGCATTCCGCCTTCCCTTCTTCCCTTCCCATTCCTCCTTCCCTTCCCATTTGTCCTTCCCTTTCCATCCCTCCTTCCCTTCCTTCGCTCCTTATCCCTCCTTCCCTTCACTCCCTCCATCCCTCATTCCCTTCACTCCCTCATCCCTCCTTCTCTTCCGTCCCTCATCCCTCATTCCCTTCACTCCCTCATCCCTCCTTCTCTTCCCTCCCTCATCCCTCATTCCCTTCACTCCCTCCATCCCTCATTCCCTTCACTCCCTCATCCCTCCTTCTCCTCCCTCCCTCCATCCCTCATTCCCTTCACTCCCTCATCCCTCCTTTTCTTCCCTCCCTCATCCCTCATTCCCTTCACTCCCTCCATCCCTCATTCCCTTCACTCCCTCATCCCTCCTTCTCTTCCCTCCCTCATCCCTCATTCCCTTCACTCCCTCCATCCCTCATTCCCTTCACTCCCTCATCCCTCCTTCTCTTCCCTCCCTTATCCCTCCTTCTCTTCCCTCCCTCATCCCTCATTCCCTTCACTCCCTCCATCCCTCATTCCCTTCACTCCCTCATCCCTCCTTCTCTTCCCTCCCTCATCCCTCCTTCCCTTCACTCCCTCATCCCTCCTTCCCTTCACTCCCTCATCCCTCCTTCTCTTCCCTCCCTCATCCCTCCTTCCCTTCACTCCCTCATCCCTCCTTCTCTTCCGTCCCTCATCCCTGCTTCCCTTCACTCCCTCATCCCTCCTTCTCTTCCCTCCCTCCATCCCTCATTCCCTTCACTCCCTCATCCCTCCTTCTCTTCACTCCCTCATCCCTCATTCCCTTCACTCCCTCCATCCCTCATTTCCTTCACTCCCTCATCCCTCCTTCTCTTCCCTCCCTCATCCCTCATTCCCTTCACTCCCTCCATCCCTCATTCCCTTCACTCCCTCATCCCTCCTTCTCTTCCCTCCCTTATCCCTCCTTCCCTTCACTCCCTCCATCCCTCATTCCCTTCACTCCCTCATCCCTCCTTCTCTTCCCTCCCTCATCCCTCATTCCCTTCACTCCCTCCATCCCCCATTCCTTTCACTCCCTCATCCCTCCTTCTCTTCCCTCCATTATCCCTCATTCCCTTCACTCCCTCCATCCCTCATTCCCTTAACTCCCACATCCCTCCTTCTCTTCCCTCCCTCATCCCTCCTTCCCTTCACTCCCTCATCCCTCCTTCTCTTCCCTCCCTCATCCCTCATTCCCTTCACTCCCTCCATCCCTCATTCCCTTCACTCCCTCATCCCTCCTTCTCTTCCCTCCCTCATCCCTCCTTCCCTTCACTCCCTCATCCCTCCTTCCCTTCACTTGCTCATCCCTCCTTCTCTTCCCTCCCTCATCCCTCCTTCCCTTCACTCCCTCATCCCTCCTTCTCTTCCCTCCCTCATCCCTCCTTCTCCTCCCTCCCTCCCTCATCCCTCCTTCCCTTCACTCCCTCATCCCTCCTTCTCTTCCCTCCCTCATCCCTCCTTCCCTTCACTCCCTCCTCCCTCCTTCTCTTCCCTCCCTCTTCCCTCCCTCATCCCTCCTTCTCTTCCCTCCCTCATCCCTCCTTCTCTTCCTTCCCTCATCCCTCCTTCTCTACCCTCCCTCATCCCTCCTTCTCTTCACTCCCTCCATCACTCATTCCCTTTGCTCTCTCCCTCTATCCCTCCTTTCCTTCGCTCCCTCATCACTCCCTCCTTCGCTTCCCTCCCTTTCTTCGCTCCCTCCCTCAAAGTAGTGCACTATATAGGGAATAGGGTTCTATAGGGCTCTGGTCTAAAGTAGTGCACTATATAGGGAATAGGGTTCTATAGGGCTCTGGTCTAAAGTAGTGCACTATATAGGGAATAGGGTTCTATAGGGCTCTGGTCTAAAGTAGTGCACTATATAGGGAATAGGGTGCCATAGGGCTCTGGTTTAAAGTAGTGCACTATATAGGGAATAGGGTTCTATAGGGCTCTGGTCTAAAGTAGTGCACTATATAGGGAATAGGGTTCTATAGGGCTCTGGTCTAAAGTAGTGCACTATATAGGGAATAGGGTTCTATAGGGCTCTGGTCTAAAGTAGTGCACTATATAGGGAATAGGGTTTCATAGGGCTCTGGTCTAAAGTAGTGCACTATATAGGGAATAGGGTGCCATATGGCTCTGGTCTAAAGTAGTGCACTATATAGGGAATAGGGTTCTATAGGGCTCTGGTCTAAAGTAGTGCACTATATAGGGAATAGGGTTCTATAGGGCTCTGGTCTAAAGTAGTGCACTATATAGGGAATAGGGTGCCATATGGCTCTGGTCTAAAGTAGTGCACTATATAGGGAATAGGGTTCTATAGGGCTCTGGTCTAAAGTAGTGCACTATGTAGGGAATAGGGTTCCATTTTGGATGTAAACTTTGTTCCTGTTCCTGTACAGTCTCAACGTCAACAGTGAAAATGCATCTCCTTCTGCTGGCCTTCTAGGCAGAGTTGTTCAAAGAAAAACCCATATGTCATATAACTCTGCCTAGAAGGCCAGCATCCCGGAGTCGCCTCTTCACTGTTGACATTGAGACTTGTGTTTTGCGGGAACAATTTAATGAAGCTGCCAGTTGAGGACTTGTGAGGCGTCTGTTTCTCAAACTAGACACTCTAATGTACTTGTCCTCTTGCTCAGTTGTGCACCGGGGCCTCCCACTCCTCTTTCTATTCTGGTTAGGGCCATTTCGTGCTGTTCTGTGAAGGGAGTAGTACACAGCATTGTACGAGATCTTCAGTTTCTTGGCAATTTCTCGCATGGAATAGCCTTCATTTCTCATAACAAGAATAGACTGACGAGTTTCAGAAGAAAGGTCTTTGTTTCTGGCCATTTTGAGCCTGTAATTGAACCCACAAATGTTGATGCTCCAGATACTCAACTAGTCTACAGAAGGCCAGTTGTATTGCTTCTTTAATCACAACAACAGTTTTCAGCTGTGCTAACATAATTGCAAAAGGGTTTTCTGAGGATCAACTAGCCTTTTAAAATGATAGACTTGGATTAGTTAACACAACGTGCCATTGGAACACAGGAGTGATGGTTGCTGATAATGGGCCTCTGTACACCTAGTAGATGTTCCAGAAAAAATCAGCCGTTTCCAGCTACAATATTCACTTACAACATTAACAATGTCTACACTTTATTTGTGATCAATTTTGCATTATTTCAATATTCAAGAAAAGTGTTTTTCTTTTCTGAAACAAGGACATTTCTAAGTCACCCCAAACGTTTGAATGGTAGTGAGCGGCCATAAGCAAACAGGCACACATACAGTATTTCCTGCTTTCTTATGTCGCCTAGATAGAGGACAGACACTTCAAAAACAGATTTTTTAAATTTTCGAACTTTTCTTGTCATGTATGAATGTGTTATTCAATGCATCTCTATGGGCAGTAGGGCGTCTCTATGGGCAGCAGGGCGTCTCTATGGGCAGTAGGGCGTCTCTATGGGCAGCAGGGCGTCTCTATGGGCAGCAGGGCGTCTCTATGGGCAGCAGGGCGTCTCTATGGGCAGCAGGGCGTCTCTATGGGCAGCAGGGCGTCTCTATGGGCAGCAGGGCGTCTCTATGGGCAGCAGGGCGTCTCTATGGGCAGTAGGGCGTCTCTATGGGCAGTAGGGCGTCTCTATGGGCAGCAGGGCGTCTCTATGGGCAGTAGGGCGTCTCTATGGGCAGCAGGGCGTCTCTATGGGCAGTAGGGCGTCTCTATGGGCAGTAGGGCGTCTCTATGGGCAGCAGGGCGTCTCTATGGGCAGTAGGGCGTCTCTATGGGCAGTAGGGCGTCTCTATGGGCAGCAGGGCGTCTCTATGGGCAGTAGGGCGTCTCTATGGGCAGTAGGGCGTCTCTATGGGCAGTAGGGCGTCTCTATGGGCAGCAGGGCGTCTCTATGGGCAGTAGGGCATCTCTATGGGCAGCAGGGCATCTCTATGGGCAGTAGGGCGTCTCTATGGGCAGCAGGGCGTCTCTATGGGCAGTAGGGCGTCTCTATGGGCAGCAGGGCGTCTCTATGGGCAGCAGGGCATCTCTATGGGCAGTAGGGCGTCTCTATGGGCAGCAGGGCGTCTCTATGGGCAGCAGGGCATCTCTATGGGCAGTAGGGCGTCTCTATGGGCAGTAGGGCGTCTCTATGGGCAGTAGGGCGTCTCTATGGGCAGTAGGGTGTCTCTATGGGCAGCAGGGCGTCTCTATGGGCAGTAGGGCGTCTCTATGGGCAGCAGGGCGTCTCTATGGGCAGCAGGGCGTCTCTATGGGCAGTAGGGCGTCTCTATGGGCAGTAGGGGCGTCTCTATGGGCAGTAGGGCGTCTCTATGGGTCAGCAGGCGTCTCTATGGGCAGGTAGGGGGCGTCTCTATGGGCAGTAGGGCGTCTCTATGGGCAGCAGGGGCGTCTCTATGGGCAGTAGGGCGTCTCTATGGGCAGCAGGGCGTCTCTATGGGCAGCAGGGCGTCTCTATGGGCAGTAGGGCGTCTCTATGGGCAGTAGGGCGTCTCTATGGGCAGTAGGCGTCTCTATGGGCAGTAAGGGCGTCTCTATGGGCAGTAGGGCGTCTCTATGGGCAGTAGGCGTCTCTATGGGCAGTAGGGCGTCTCTATGGGCAGCAGGGCGTCTCTATGGCAGTAGGGCGTCTCTATGGGCAGTAGGGCGTCTCTATGGGCAGCAGGGCGTCTCTATGGGCAGTAGGGCGTCTCTATGGGCAGTAGGGCGTCTCTATGGGCAGTTAGGCGTCTCTATGGGCAGCAAGGGCGTCTCTATGGGCAGTAGGGCATCTCTATGGGCAGCAGGGCATCTCTATGGCAGTAGGGCGTCTCTATGGGCAGCAGGGCGTCTCTATGGGCAGTAGGGCGTCTCTATGGCAGGCAGGGCGTCTCTATGGGCAGCAGGGCATCTCTATGGGCAGCTAGGGCGTCTCTATGGGCAGCAGGGCGTCTCTATGGGCAGCAGGGCATCTCTATGGGCAGTAGGGCGTCTCTATGGCAGTAGGGGTCTCTATGGGCAGTAGGGTGTCTCTATGGGCAGCAGGGCGTCTCTATGGGCAAGTAGGGGCGTCTCTATGGCAGCAGGGCGTCTCTATGGCAGCAGGGCGTCTTCTATGGGCAGTAGGGCGTCTCTATGGGCAGTAGGGCGTCTGCTATGGCAGTAGGGCGTCTCTATGGGCAGCAGGGCGTCTCTATGGGCAGTAGGGCGTCTCTTATGGGCAGTAGGGCGTCTCTATGGGCAGCAGGGCGTCTCTATGGGCAAGGTAGGGCGTCTCTATGGGCAGCAGGGCTACTCTATGGGCAGCAGGCGTCTCTATGGGCAGTAGGGCGTCTCTATGGGGCAGTAGGGCTCTTCTATGGCAGTAGGGCGTCTCTATGGCAGTAGGCGTCTCTATGGGCAGTAGGGCGTCTCTATGGCAAGCAGGGCGTCTCTATGGCAGTAGCGCGTCTCTATGGGCAGTAGGGCGTCTCTATGGGCAGATAGGGCGTCTCTATGGGCAGTAGGGCGTCTCTATGGGCAGTAGGGCGTCTCTATGGGCAGCAGGGCGTCTCTATGGGCAGTAGGGGCGTCTCTATGGGCAGCAGGGCGTCTCTATGGGCAGCTAGGGCGTCTCTATGGGCAGTAGGGCGTCTCTATGGGCAGTAGGGCTGTCTCTATGGGCAGTAGGGCGTCTCTATGGGCAGTTAGGGCGTCTCTATGGGCAGTAGGGCGTCTCTATGGCAGCAGTGCGTCTCTATGGGCAGCAGGGCGTCTCTATGGCAGTAGGGCGTCTCTATGGGCAGTAGGGTCGGTCTCTATGGCAGTAGGGCGTCTCTATGGGCAGCTAGGGCGTCTCTATGGGCAGTAGGGCGTCTCTATGGGCAGTAAGGGCGTCTCTATGGGCAGTAGGGCGTCTCTATGGGCAGTAGGGCGTCCTCTATGGGCAGTAGGGCGTCTCTATGGGCAGTAGGGCGTCTCTATGGGCAGTAGGGCGTCTCTTTGGGCAGTAGGGCGTCTCTATGGGCAGTAGGGCGTCTCTATGGGCAGTAGGGCGTCTCTATGGGCAGTAGGGCGTCTCTATGGGCAGTAGGGCATCTCTATGGGCAGTAGGGCGTCTCTATGGGCAGTAGGGCGTCTTCTATGGGCAGTAGGGCGTCTCTATGGGCAGTAGGGCGTCTCTATGGGCAGTAGGGCGTCTCTATGGGCAGTAGGGCGTCTCTATGGGCAGAGTAGGGGCGTCTCTATGGGCAAGTAGGGCGTCTCTATGGGCAGTAGGGCGTTCTCTATGGGGCAGTAGGGGCGTCTCTATGGGCAGTAGGGCGTCTCTATGGGCAGTAGGGTGTCTCTATGGGCAGTAGGGCATCTCTATGGGCAGTAGGGCGTCTCTATGGGCAGTAGGGCATCTCTATGGGCAGTAGGGATCTCTATGGGCAGTAGGGCATCTCTATGGGCAGTAGGGCGTCTCTATGGGCAGTAAAGGCGTCTCTATGGGCAGTAGGGCGTCTCTATGGGCAGTAGGGGCGTCTCTATGGGCAGTAGGGCATCTCTATGGGCAGTAGGGCGTCACTATGGGCAGTAGGGCGTCTCTATGGGCAGTAGGGCGTCTCTATGGGCAGTAGGGCGTCTCTATGGGCAGCAGGGCGTCTCTATGGGCAGTAGGGCGTCTCTATGGGCAGTAGGGCGTCTCTATGGCAGCAGGGCGTCTCTATGGGCAGTAGGGCGTCTCTATGGGCAGTAGGGCGTCTCATGGGCAGGAAGGCGTCTCTATGGGCAGTAGGGCGTCTCGATGGGCAGTAGGGCGTCTCGATGGGGCAGTAGGGCGTCTCTATGGCATAGGGTCTTGGCAGTAGGGCGTCTCTATGGGCAGTAGGGGCGTCTCTATGGCAGTAGGGCAGTTCTCTATGGGCCAGTAGGGAGTCTCTATGGGCAGTAGGGCGTCTCTATGGGCAGTAGGGCGTCTCTATGGGCAGTAGGGCGTCTCGATGGGCAGTAGGGCGTCTCGATGGGCAGTAGGGCGTCTCTATGGGCAGTAGGGCGTCTCTATGGGCAGTAGGGCGTCTCTATGAGCAGTAGGGCGTCTCTATGGGCAGTAGGGCGTCTCTATGGGCAGTAGGGCGTCTCTATAGTAGTAAAGAGAGAGAGGGATGGACAGAGGAGAGAGGGGTGGACAGAGGAGAGAGGGATGGACAGAGGAGAGAGGGGTGGACAGAGGAGAGAGGGATGGACAGAGGAGAGAGGGGTGGACAGAGGAGAGAGGGGTGGACAGAGGAGGGAGGGATGGACAGATGAGAGAGGGATGGACAGAGGAGAGAGGGATGGACAGAGGAGAGAGGGGTGGACAGAGGAGAGAGGGATGGACAGAGGAGAGAGGGGTGGACAGAGGAGAGAGGGATGGACAGAGGAGAGAGGGATGGACAGAGGAGAGAGGGGTGGACAGAGGAGAGAGGGATGGACAGAGGAGAGAGGGATGGACAGAGGAGAGAGGGATGGACAGAGGAGAGAGGGGTGGACAGAGGAGAGAGGGATGGACAGAGGAGAGAGGGGTGGACAGAGGAGAGAGGGGTGGGGGCATGAAGACCGGTATGAAGAGAGGGATGGACAGAGGAGAGAGGGGTGGGGGCATGAAGGTATGTAGAGAGGGATGGACAGAGGAGAGAGGGGTGGGGGCATGAAGACCGGTATGAAGAGAGGGATGGACAGAGGAGAGAGGGGTGGGGGCATGAAGGTATGTAGAGAGGGATGGACAGAGGAGAGAGGGGTGGGGGCATGAAGGTATGGAGAGAGGGATGGACAGAGGAGAGAGGGGTGGGGGCATGAAGACCGGTATGAAGAGAGGGATGGACAGAGGAGAGAGGGATGGACAGAGGAGAGAGGGGTGGGGGCATGAAGACCGGTATGAAGAGAGGGATGGACAGAGGAGAGAGGGATGGACAGAGGAGAGAGGGGTGGGGGCATGAAGACCGGTATGGAGCGAGGGATGGACAGAGGAGAGAGGGGTGGGGGCATGAAGACCGGTATGAAGAGAGGGATGGACAGAGGAGAGAGGGGCGGGGGCATGAAGACCGGTATGGAGAGAGGGATGGACAGAGGAGAGAGGGGTGGGGGCATGAAGACCGGTATGAAGAGAGGGATGGACAGAGGAGAGAGGGATGGACAGAGGAGAGAGGGGTGGGGGCATGAAGACCGGTATGGAGAGAGGGATGGACAGAGGAGAGAGGGGTGGGGGCATGAAGACCGGTATGAAGAGAGGGATGGACAGAGGAGAGAGGGGTGGGGGCATGAAGACCGGTATGAAGAGAGGGATGGACAGAGGAGAGAGGGGTGGTGGCATGAAGGTATGTAGAGAGGGATGGACAGAGGAGAGAGGGGTGGGGGCATGAAGGCATGAAGAGAGGGATGGACAGAGGAGAGAGGGGTGGGGGCATGAAGGTATGTAGAGAGGGATGGACAGAGGAGAGAGGGGTGGGGGCATGAAGACCGGTATGGAGAGAGGGATGGACAGAGGAGAGAGGGGTGGGGGGCATGAAGACCGGTATGAAGAGAGGGATGGACAGAGGAGAGAGGGGTGGGGGCATGAAGACCGGTATGAAGAGAGGGATGGACAGAGGAGAGAGGGGTGGGGGCATGAAGACCGGTATGAAGAGAGGGATGGACAGAGGAGAGAGGGGTGGGGGCATGAAGGTATGTAGAGAGGGATGGACAGAGGAGAGAGGGGTGGACAGAGGAGAGAGGGGTGGGGGCATGAAGACCGGTATGGAGAGAGGGATGGACAGAGGAGAGAGGGGTGGGGGCATGAAGACCGGTATGAAGAGAGGGATGGACAGAGGAGAGAGGGGCGGGGGCATGAAGACCGGTATGGAGAGAGGGATGGACAGAGGAGAGAGGGGTGGGGGCATGAAGGTATGCAGAGAGGGATGGACAGAGGAGAGAGGGGTGGGGGCATGAAGGTATGTAGAGAGGGATGGACAGAGGAGAGAGGGGTGGGGGCATGAAGGTATGTAGAGATGGATGGACAGAGGAGAGAGGGGTGGACAGAGGAGAGAGGGGTGGTGGCATGAAGACCGGTATGGAGAGAGGGATGGACAGAGGAGAGAGGGGTGGGGGCATGAAGACCGGTATGAAGAGAGGGATGGACAGAGGAGAGAGGGGCGGGGGCATGAAGACCGGTATGGAGAGAGGGATGGACAGAGGAGAGAGGGGTGGGGGCATGAAGACCGGTATGAAGAGAGGGATGGACAGAGGAGAGAGGGATGGACAGAGGAGAGAGGGGTGGGGGCATGAAGACCGGTATGGAGAGAGGGATGGACAGAGGAGAGAGGGGTGGGGGCATGAAGACCGGTATGAAGAGAGGGATGGACAGAGGAGAGAGGGATGGACAGAGGAGAGAGGGGCGGGGGGCATGAAGGTATGTAGAGAGGGGTGGACAGAGGAGAGAGGGGCATGAAGACCGGTATGGAGAGAGGGATGGACAGAGGAGAGAGGGGCGGGGGGGGGCATGAAGACCGATATGGAGAGAGGGATGGACAGAGGAGAGAGGGGTGGGGGCATGAAGACCGGTATGGAGAGCGGAATGGACAGAGGAGAGAGGAATGGACAGAGGAGAGAGGGGCGGGGGGCATGAATGTATGTAGAGAGGGATGGACAGAGGAGAGAGGGGTGGGGCATGAAGACCGGTATGAAGAGAGGGATGGACAGAGGAGAGAGGGGTGGGGGCATGAAGGTATGTAGAGAGGGATGGACAGAGGAGAGAGGGGTGGGGGCATGAAGACCGGTATGAAGAGAGGGATGGACAGAGGAGAGAGGGGTGGGGGCATGAAGGTATGTAGAGAGGGATGGACAGAGGAGAGAGGGGTGGGGGCATGAAGACCGGTATGAAGAGAGGGATGGACAGAGGAGAGAGGGGTGGTGGCATGAAGGTATGTAGAGAGGGATGGACAGAGGAGAGAGGGGTTGGGGCATGAAGACCGGTATGGAGAGAGGGATGGACAGAGGAGAGAGGGGTGGGGGCATGAAGACCGGTATGAAGAGAGGGATGGACAGAGGAGAGAGGGGTGGGGGCATGAAGACCGGTATGAAGAGAGGGATGGACAGAGGATAGAGGGGTGGGGGCATGAAGACCGGTATGAAGAGAGGGATGGACAGAGGAGAGAGGGGTGGGGGCATGAAGACTGGTATGAAGAGAGGGATGGACAGAGGAGAGAGGGATGGACAGAGGAGAGAGGGGTGGGGGCATGAAGACCGGTATGGAGAGAGGGATGGACAGAGGAGAGAGGGGTGGGGGCATGAAGGTATGTAGAGAGGGATGGACAGAGGAGAGAGGGGTGGGGGCATGAAGACCGGTATGGAGAGAGGGATGGACAGAGGAGAGAGGGGTGGGGGCATGAAGACCGGTATGAAGAGAGGGATGGACAGAGGAGAGAGGGGTGGGGGCATGAAGGTATGTAGAGAGGGATGGACAGAGGAGAGAGGGGTGGGGGCATGAAGACCGGTATGGAGAGAGGGATGGACAGAGGAGAGAGGGGTGGGGGCATGAAGGTATGTAGAGAGGGATGGACAGAGGAGAGAGGGGTGGGGGCATGAAGACCGGTATGGAGAGAGGGATGGACAGAGGAGAGAGGGGTGGGGGCATGAAGACCGGTAAGGAGAGAGGGATGGACAGAGGAGAGAGGGATGGACAGAGGAGAGAGGGGTGGGGGCATGAAGACCGGTATGGAGAGAGGGATAGACAGAGGAGAGAGGGATGGACAGAGGAGAGAGGGGTGGGGGCATGAAGACCGGTATGAAGAGAGGGATGGACAGAGGAGAGAGGGATGGACAGAGGGGAGAGGGGTGGGGGCATGAAGACCGGTATGGAGAGAGGGATGGACAGAGGAGAGAGGGGTGGGGGCATGAAGACCGGTATGAAGAGAGGGATGGACAGAGGAGAGAGGGGCGGGGGCATGAAGACCGGTATGGAGAGAGGGATGGACAGAGGAGAGAGGGGTGGGGGCATGAAGACCGGTATGAAGAGAGGGATGGACAGAGGAGAGAGGGGTGGGGGCATGAAGACCGGTATGGAGAGAGGGATGGACAGAGGAGAGAGGGGTGGGGGCATGAAGACCGGTATGAAGAGAGGGATGGACAGAGGAGAGAGGGATGGACAGAGGAGAGAGGGGTGGGGGCATGAAGACCGGTATGGAGAGAGGGATGGACAGAGGAGAGAGGGGTGGGGGCATGAAGACCGGTATGAAGAGAGGGATGGACAGAGGAGAGAGGGGCGGGGGCATGAAGACCGGTTTGGAGAGAGGGATGGACAGAGGAGAGAGGGGTGGGGGCATGAAGACCGGTATGGAGAGAGGGATGGACAGAGGAGAGAGGGGTGGGGGCATGAAGGTATGTAGAGAGGGATGGACAGAGGAGAGAGGGGTGGGGGCATGAAGACCGGTATGGAGAGAGGGATGGACAGAGGAGAGAGGGGTGGGGGCATGAAGACCGGTATGAAGAGAGGGATGGACAGAGGAGAGAGGGATGGACAGAGGAGAGAGGGGTGGGGGCATGAAGACCGGTATTGAGAGAGGGATGGACAGAGGAGAGAGGGGTGGGGGCATGAAGACCGGTATGAAGAGAGGGATGGACAGAGGAGAGAGGGGTGGGGGCATGAAGACCGGTATGAAGAGAGGGATGGACAGAGGAGAGAGGGGTGGTGGCATGAAGGTATGTAGAGAGGGATGGACAGAGGAGAGAGGGGTGGGGGCATGAAGGTATGAAGAGAGGGATGGACAGAGGAGAGAGGGGTGGGGGCATGAAGGTATGTAGAGAGGGATGGACAGAGGAGAGAGGGGTGGGGGCATGAAGACCGGTATGGAGAGAGGGATGGACAGAGGAGAGAGGGGTGGGGGCATGAAGACCGGTATGAAGAGAGGGATGGACAGAGGAGAGAGGGGTGGGGGCATGAAGACCGGTATGAAGAGAGGGATGGACAGAGGAGAGAGGGATGGACAGAGGAGAGAGGGGTGGGGGCATGAAGACCGGTATGAAGAGAGGGATGGACAGAGGAGAGAGGGATGGACAGAGGAGAGAGGGGTGGGGGCATGAAGACCGGTATGGAGAGAGGGATGGACTGAGGAGAGAGGGGTGGGGGCATGAAGACCGGTATGGAGAGAGGGATGGACAGAGGAGAGAGGGGTGGGGGCATGAAGGTATGTAGAGAGGGATGGACAGAGGAGAGAGGGGTGGGGGCATGAAGACCGGTATGGAGAGAGGGATGGACAGAGGAGAGAGGGGTGGGGGCATGAAGACCGGTATGAAGAGAGGGATGGACAGAGGAGAGAGGGATGGACAGAGGAGAGAGGGGTGGGGGCATGAAGACCGGTATGGAGAGAGGGATGGACAGAGGAGAGAGGGGTGGGGGCATGAAGACCGGTATGAAGAGAGGGATGGACAGAGGAGAGAGGGATGGACAGAGGAGAGAGGGGTGGGGGCATGAAGACCGGTATGGAGAGAGGGATGGACAGAGGAGAGAGGGGTGGGGGCATGAAGGTATGTAGAGAGGGATGGACAGAGGAGAGAGGGGTGGGGGCATGAAGACCGGTATGGAGAGAGGGATGGACAGAGGAGAGAGGGGTGGGGGCATGAAGACCGGTATGAAGAGAGGGATGGACAGAGGAGAGAGGGGTGGGGGCATGAAGACCGGTATGAAGAGAGGGATGGACAGAGGAGAGAGGGATGGACAGAGGAGAGAGGGGTGGGGGCATGAAGACCGGTATGGAGAGAGGGATGGACAGAGGAGAGAGGGGTGGGGGCATGAAGACCGGTATGAAGAGAGGGATGGACAGAGGAGAGAGGGGTGGGGGCATGAAGACCGGTATGAAGAGAGGGATGGACAGAGGAGAGAGGGATGGACAGAGGAGAGAGGGGTGGGGGCATGAAGACCGGTATGGAGAGAGGGATGGACAGAGGAGAGAGGGGTGGGGGCATGAAGACCGGTATGAAGAGAGGGATGGACAGAGGAGAGAGGGGCGGGGGCATGAAGACCGGTATGGAGAGAGGGATGGACAGAGGAGAGAGGGGTGGGGGCATGAAGACCGGTATGGAGAGAGGGATAGACAGAGGAGAGAGGGATGGACAGAGGAGAGAGGGGTGGGGGCATGAAGACCGGTATGAAGAGAGGGATGGACAGAGGAGAGAGGGATGGACAGAGGGGAGAGGGGTGGGGGCATGAAGACCGGTATGGAGAGAGGGATGGACAGAGGAGAGAGGGGTGGGGGCATGAAGACCGGTATGAAGAGAGGGATGGACAGAGGAGAGAGGGGCGGGGGCATGAAGACCGGTATGGAGAGAGGGATGGACAGAGGAGAGAGGGGTGGGGGCATGAAGACCGGTATGAAGAGAGGGATGGACAGAGGAGAGAGGGGTGGGGGCATGAAGACCGGTATGGAGAGAGGGATGGACAGAGGAGAGAGGGGTGGGGGCATGAAGACCGGTATGAAGAGAGGGATGGACAGAGGAGAGAGGGATGGACAGAGGAGAGAGGGGTGGGGGCATGAAGACCGGTATGGAGAGAGGGATGGACAGAGGAGAGAGGGGTGGGGCATGAAGACCGGTATGAAGAGAGGGATGGACAGAGGAGAGAGGGGCGGGGGCATGAAGACCGGTTTGGAGAGAGGGATGGACAGAGGAGAGAGGGGTGGGGGCATGAAGACCGGTATGGAGAGAGGGATGGACAGAGGAGAGAGGGGTGGGGGCATGAAGGTATGTAGAGAGGGATGGACAGAGGAGAGAGGGGGTGGGGGCATGAAGACCGGTATGGAGAGAGGGATGGACAGAGGAGAGAGGGGTGGGGGCATGAAGACCGGTATGAAGAGAGGGATGGACAGAGGAGAGAGGGATGGACAGAGGAGAGAGGGGTGGGGGCATGAAGACCGGTATTGAGAGAGGGATGGACAGAGGAGAGAGGGGTGGGGGCATGAAGACCGGTATGAAGAGAGGGATGGACAGAGGAGAGAGGGGTGGGGGCATGAAGACCGGTATGAAGAGAGGGATGGACAGAGGAGAGAGGGGTGGTGGCATGAAGGTATGTAGAGAGGGATGGGACAGAGAGAGAGGGGTGGGGGCATGAAGGTATGAAGAGAGGGATGGACAGAGGAGAGAGGGGTGGGGGCATGAAGGTATGTAGAGAGGGATGGACAGAGGAGAGAGGGGTGGGGGCATGAAGACCGGTATGGAGAGAGGGTTGGACAGAGGAGAGAGGGGTGGGGCATGAAGACCGGTATGAAGAGAGGGATGGACAGAGGAGAGAGGGGTGGGGGCATGAAGACCGGTATGAAGAGAGGGATGGACAGAGGAGAGAGGAGGGATGGACAGAGGAGAGAGGGGTGGGGCATGAAGACCGGTATGAAGAGAGGGATGGACAGAGGAGAGAGGGATGGACAGAGGAGAGAGGGGTGGGGGCATGAAGACCGTATGGAGAGAGGGATGGACTGAGGAGAGAGGGGTGGGGGCATGAAGACCGGTATGGAGAGAGGGATGGACAGAGGAGAGAGGGGTGGGGGCATGAAGGTATGTAGAGAGGGATGGACAGAGGAGAGAGGGGTGGGGGCATGAAGACCGGTATGGAGAGAGGGATGGACAGAGGAGAGAGGGGTGGGGGCATGAAGACCGGTATGAAGAGAGGGATGGACAGAGGAGAGAGGGATGGACAGAGGAGAGAGGGGTGGGGGCATGAAGACCGGTATGGAGAGAGGGATGGACAGAGGAGAGAGGGGTGGGGGCATGAAGACCGGTATGAAGAGAGGGATGGACAGAGGAGAGAGGGATGGACAGAGGAGAGAGGGGTGGGGGCATGAAGACCGGTATGGAGAGAGGGATGGACAGAGGAGAGAGGGGTGGGGGCATGAAGGTATGTAGAGAGGGATGGACAGAGGAGAGAGGGGTGGGGGCATGAAGACCGGTATGGAGAGAGGGATGGACAGAGGAGAGAGGGGTGGGGGCATGAAGACCGGTATGAAGAGAGGGATGGACAGAGGAGAGAGGGGTGGGGGCATGAAGACCGGTATGAAGAGAGGGATGGACAGAGGAGAGAGGGATGGACAGAGGAGAGAGGGGTGGGGGCATGAAGACCGGTATGGAGAGAGGGATGGACAGAGGAGAGAGGGGTGGGGGCATGAAGACCGGTATGAAGAGAGGGATGGACAGAGGAGAGAGGGGTGGGGGCATGAAGACCGGTATGAAGAGAGGGATGGACAGAGGAGAGAGGGATGGACAGAGGAGAGAGGGGTGGGGGCATGAAGACCGGTATGGAGAGAGGGATGGACAGAGGAGAGAGGGGTGGGGGCATGAAGACCGGTATGAAGAGAGGGATGGACAGAGGAGAGAGGGGCGGGGGCATGAAGACCGGTATGGAGAGAGGGATGGACAGAGGAGAGAGGGGTGGGGGCATGAAGACCGGTATGAAGAGAGGGATGGACAGAGGAGAGAGGGATGGACAGAGGAGAGAGGGGTGGGGGCATGAAGACCGGTATGGAGAGAGGGATGGACAGAGGAGAGAGGGGTGGGGGCATGAAGACCGGTATGAAGAGAGGGATGGACAGAGGAGAGAGGGATGGACAGAGGAGAGAGGGGTGGGGGCATGAAGGTATGTAGAGAGGGATGGACAGAGGAGAGAGGGGTGGGGGCATGAAGACCGGTATGGAGAGAGGGATGGACAGAGGAGAGAGGGGTGGGGGCATGAAGACCGGTATGAAGAGAGGGATGGACAGAGGAGAGAGGGATGGACAGAGGAGAGAGGGGTGGGGGCATGAAGACCGGTATGGAGAGAGGGATGGACAGAGGAGAGAGGGGTGGGGGCATGAAGACCGGTATGAAGAGAGGGATGGACAGAGGAGAGAGGGATGGACAGAGGAGAGAGGGGTGGGGGCATGAAGACCGGTATGGAGAGAGGGATGGACAGAGGAGAGAGGGGTGGGGGCATGAAGGTATGTAGAGAGGGATGGACAGAGGAGAGAGGGGTGGGGGCATTAAGACCGGTATGGAGAGAGGGATGGACAGAGGAGAGAGGGGTGGGGGCATGAAGACCGGTATGAAGAGAGGGATGGACAGAGGAGAGAGGGGTGGGGGCATGAAGACCGGTATGAAGAGAGGGATGGACAGAGGAGAGAGGGATGGACAGAGGAGAGAGGGGTGGGGGCATGAAGACCGGTATGAAGAGAGGGATGGACAGAGGAGAGAGGGATGGACAGAGGAGAGAGGGGTGGGGGCATGAAGACAGGTATGGAGAGAGGGATGGACAGAGGAGAGAGGGGTGGGGCATGAAGACCGGTATGAAGAGAGGGATGGACAGAGGAGAGAGGGGTGGGGGCATGAAGACCGGTATGAAGAGAGGGATGGACAGAGGAGAGAGGGATGGACAGAGGAGAGAGGGGTGGGGGCATGAAGACCGGTATGGAGAGAGGGATGGACAGAGGAGAGAGGGGTGGGGGCATGAAGACCGGTATGAAGAGAGGGATGGACAGAGGAGAGAGGGGCGGGGGCATGAAGACCGGTATGGAGAGAGGGATGGACAGAGGAGAGAGGGGTGGGGGCATGAAGACCGGTATGAAGAGAGGGATGGACAGAGGAGAGAGGGATGGACAGAGGAGAGAGGGGTGGGGGCATGAAGACCGGTATGGAGAGAGGGATGGACAGAGGAGAGAGGGGTGGGGGCATGAAGACCGGTATGAAGAGAGGGATGGACAGAGGAGAGAGGTATGGACAGAGGAGAGAGGGGTGGGGGCAGGAAGACCGGTATGGAGAGAGGGATGGACAGAGGAGAGAGGGATGGACAGAGGAGAGAGGGGTGGGGGCATGAAGACCGGTATGGAGAGAGGGATGGACAGAGGAGAGAGGGGTGGGGGCATGAAGACCGGTATGAAGACAGGGATGGACAGAGGAGAGAGGGATGGACAGAGGAGAGAGGGGCGGGGGCATGAAGGTATGTAGAGAGGGGTGGACAGAGGATATAGGGGCATGAAGACCGGTATGGAGAGAGGGATGGACAGAGGAGAGAGGGGCGGGGGGGGGCATGAAGACCGGTATGGAGAGAGGGATGGACAGAGGAGAGAGGGGTGGGGGCATGAAGACCGGTATGGAGAGAGGAATGGACAGAGGAGAGAGGAATGGACAGAGGAGAGAGGGGCGGGGGGCATGAAGGTATGTAGAGAGGGATGGACAGAGGAGAGAGGGGTGGGGGCATTAAGACCGGTATGGAGAGAGGGATGGACAGAGGAGAGAGGGGTGGGGGCATGAAGGTATGTAGAGAGGGATGGACAGAGGAGAGAGGGGTGGGGGCATGAAGACCGGTATGGTCTTCATATGGTATGGTCTCTCTCTCTGTATTCATGCATATTGGATGGGCAAACGATTCCCATCTCACATCCAATTCCAATCCTACACTGAACAATTTTGTAAAAACAAATTGATTCAGTTACCAAGTTAATACAGTTAACGAGCACATCAACCCCGATTTATAAACTACTGTCTGTCGTTGGTTTTTTAGAGTGATATTATTATGTATGATGAATTAATTGAATTCTTAAGTCCACCTAAGTTGCTGTCTCAGAGGCCAGCAGTACTTTATTCTGTACTCAATGACTGAATTATCTCCACACCATATAATCCCATTTCATTCAACAACGGAGTAGTAATACATGTCACTTAATTTGTATTATTTTATATTATATATATATTATATATGTATATGTATATATTTATATATATTATATTCTACATTGTAGAATAATAGAATAATATAATAATAGTGAAGACACCAAAACTATGAAAAATGAATGGTTTATGAGACTGCACTTGAATGGTTTATGAGACTGCACTTGAATGGTTTATGAGACTGCACCTGAATGGTTTATGAGACTGCACCTGAATGGTTTATGAGACTGCACCTGAATGGTTTATGAGACTGCACCTGAATGGTTTATGAGACTGCACCTGAATGGTTTATGAGACTGCACCTGAATGGTTTATGAGACTGCACCTGAATGGTTTATGAGACTGCACCTGAATGGTTTATGAGACTGCACCTGAATGGTTTATGAGACTGCACCTGAATGGTTTATGAGACTGCACCTGAATGGTTTATGAGACTGCACCTGAATGGTTTATGAGACTGCACCTGAATGGTTTATGAGACTGCACCTGAAGAAACATTCAAAGTTCTTGTAATGTTGCATATTAATTGACCTTCATGTCTTAAAAGTAATGATGGACTGTTTGTTTATCTTTGCTTATTTCAGCAATTCTTGCCATAATATGGACTTGGTCTTTTGTCAAATAGCGCTATCACTATATACCCCCCCTAACTTGTCACAACACAACTGATTGGCTGACACCTATTAAGAAAGAAAGAAATTCCACAAATGAACTATTAACAAGGCACACCTGTTAATTGAAATGCATTCCAGGTGAATACCTCATGAATCTGGTTGAGAGAATGCCAAGAGAGTGCATAGCTGTCATCAAGGCAAAGGGTGGCTACTTTGAAGACTCAAATATATAATAACATTTGATTTGTTGGTTTCTACATGATTCCATATGTGTTATTTCATAGTGTTGATGTCTTCACTATTATTCTACAGTGTAGAACATAGTAAAACATTAATAAAAACGCTGTAATGAGTCGGTGTGTCCAACATTTTGACTGATACTGTATATCTGAATACATAACAGACAAAAACTTTGGAGGGGGGGGGAGTGTGTCTATACAAAGGAAAACACTGGTGGATATGTCTACACAGAGACAACAGGTGTGGGAATGTGTATGGGAAGGGTTTGTGTGTGTCTCTCTCTCTCTCTGTGTCTCTCGCTCTCGGTCTGTCATCTGTCATTAGGGGAGGATGGGTAAGAGAGATGGAGACTGAGAGACTAAGAGGTGGGTTAGGGGAGGATGGGTAAGAGATGGAGACTGAGAGACTAAGAGGTGGGTTAGGGGGGAGGATGGGTAAGAGAGATGGAGACTGAGAGACTAAGAGGTGGGTTAGGGGAGGATGGGTAAGAGAGATGGAGACTGAGAGACTAAGAAATGGGTTAGGGGGGAGGATGGGTAAGAGAGATGGAGACTGAAAGGTGGGTTAGGGGGGAGGATGGGTAAGAGAGATGGAGACTGAGAGGCTAAGAGGTGGGTTAGGGGAGGATGGGTAAGAGAGATGGAGACTGAGAGACTAAGATGTGTGTTGGGGGAGGATGGGTAAGAGAGATGGAGACTGAGAGACTAAGAGGTGGGTTAGGGGAGGATGGGTAAGAGATGGAGACTGAGAGACTAAGAGGTGGGTTAGGGGAGGATGAGTAAGAGAGATGGAGACTGAGAGAATAAGAGGTGGGTTGGGGGAGGATGGGTAAGAGAGATGGAGACTGAGAGACTAAGAGTTGGGTTAGGGGAGGATGGGTAAGAGAGATGGAGACTGAGAGACTAAGAGGTGGGTTAGGGGAGGATGGGTAAGAGAGATGGAGACTGAGAGACTAAGAAATGGGTTAGGGGGGAGGATGGGTAAGAGAGATGGAGACTGAAAGGTGGGTTAGGGGGGAGGATGGGTAAGAGAGATGGAGACTGAGAGACAAAGAGGTGGGTTAGGGGGGAGGATGGGTAAGAGAGATGGAGACTGAGAGAATAAGAGGTGGGTTGGGGGAGGATGGGTAAGAGAGATGGAGACTGAGAGAATAAGAGGTGGGTTGGGGGAGGATGGGTAAGAGAGATGGAGACTGAGAGAATAAGAGGTGGGTTGGGGGAGGATGGGTAAGAGAGATGGAGACTGAGAATCTAAGAGGTGGGTTAGGGGAGGATGGGTAAGAGAGATGGAGACTGAGAGACTAAGAAGTGGGTTAGGGGGGAGGATGGGTAAGAGAGATGGAGACTGAGAGAATAAGAGGTGGGTTGGGGGAGGATGGGTAAGAGAGATGGAGACTGAGAGACTAAGAGGTGGGTTAGGGGAGGATGGGTAAGAGAGATGGAGACTGAGAGACTAAGAAGTGGGTTTAGGGGGGAGGATGGGTAAGAGAGATGGAGACTGAGAGACAAAGAGGTGGGTTAGGGGGGAGGATGGGTAAGAGAGATGGAGACTGAGAGACTAAGAGGTGGGTTAGGGGAGGATGGGTAAGAGATGGAGACTGAGAGACTAAGAGGTGGGTTATGGGAGGATGGGTAAGAGAGATGGAGACTGAGAGAATAAGAGGTGGGTTGGGGGAGGATGGGTAAGAGAGATGGAGACTGAGAGAATAAGAGGTGGGTTAGGGGAGGATGGGTAAGAGAGATGGAGACTGAGAGACTAAGAAGTGGGTTAGGGGGGAGGATGGGTAAGAGAGATGGAGACTGAGAGACAAAGAGGTGGGTTAGGGGGGAGGATGGGTAAGAGAGATGGAGACTGAGAGACTAAGAGGTGGGTTGGGGGAGAATGGGTAAGAGAAATGGAGACTGAGAGACTAAGAGGTGGGTTAGGGGGAGGATGGGAAAGAGATGGAGACTGAGAGACTAAGAGGTGGGTAAGGGGAGGATGGGTAAGAGATGGAGACTGAGAGACTAAGAGGTGGGTTAGGGGGAAGGATGGGTAAGAGAGATGGAGACTGAGAGACTAAGAGGTGGGTTAGGGGGGAGGATGGGTAAGAGAGACGGAGACTGAAAGGTGGGTTAGGGGGGAGGATGGGTAAGAGATGGAGACTGAGAGACTAAGAGGTGGGTTAGGGGAGGATGGGTAAGAGAGATGGAGACTGAGAGACTAAGAGGTGGGTTAGGGGAGGATGGGTAAGAGATGGAGACTGAGAGACTAAGAGGTGGGTTAGGGGGAAGGATGGGTAAGAGAGATGGAGACTGAGAGACTAAGAGGTGGGTTGGGGGAGGATGGGTAAGAGAGATGGAGACTGAGAGACTAAGAGGTGGGTTAGGGGAGGATGGGTAAGAGATGGAGACTAAGACACTAAGAGGTGGGTTAGGGGAGGATGGGTAAGAGAGATGGAGACTGGGAGGTGGGTTAGGGGGGAGGATGGGTAAGAGATGGAGACTGAGAGACTAAGAGGTGGGTTAGGGGAGGATGGGTAAGAGATGGAGACTGAGAGACTAAGAGGTGGGTTAGGGGAGGATGGGTAAGAGAGATGGAGACTGAGAGACTAAGAGGTGGGTTAGGGGGAGGATGGGTAAGAGAGATGGAGACTGAAAGGTGGGTTAGGGGGGAGGATGGGTAAGAGAGATGGAGACTGAGAGGCTAAGAGGTGAGTTAGGGGAGGATGGGTAAGAGAGATGGAGACTGAGAGACTAAGAGGTGTGTTGGGGGAGGATGGGTAAGAGAGATGGAGACTGAGAGACTAAGAGGTGGGTTAGGGGGAGGATGGGTAAGAGATGGAGACTGAGAGACTAAGAGGTGGGTTAGGGGAGGATGGGTAAGAGATGGAGACTGAGAGACTAAGAAATGGGTTAGGGGGGAGGATGGGTAAGAGAGATGGAGACTGAAAGGTGGGTTAGGGGGGAGGATGGGTAAGAGAGATGGAGACTGAGAGACAAAGAGGTGGGTTAGGGGGGAGGATGGGTAAGAGAGATGGAGACTGAGAGAATAAGAGGTGGGTTGGGGGAGGATGGGTAAGAGAGATGGAGACTGAGAGAATAAGAGGTGGGTTGGGGGAGGATGGGTAAGAGAGATGGAGACTGAGAGAATAAGAGGTGGGTTGGGGGAGGATGGGTTAAGAGAGATGGAGACTGAGAGACTAAGAGGTGGGTTAGGGGAGGATGGGTAAGAGAGATGGAGACTGAGAGACTAAGAAGTGGGTTAGGGGGGAGGATGGGTAAGAGAGATGGAGACTGAGAGAATAAGAGGTGGGTTGGGGGAGGATGGGTAAGAGAGATGGAGACTGAGAGACTAAGAGGTGGGTTAGGGGAGGATGGGTAAGAGAGATGGAGACTGAGAGACTAAGAAGTGGGTTAGGGGGGAGGATGGGTAAGAGAGATGGAGACTGAGAGACAAAGAGGTGGGTTAGGGGGGAGGATGGGTAAGAGAGATGGAGACTGAGAGACTAAGAAGTGGGTTAGGGGGGAGGATGGGTAAGAGAGATGGAGACTGAGAGACAAAGAGGTGGGTTAGGGGGGAGGATGGGTAAGAAAGATGGAGACTGAGAGACTAAGAGGTGGGTTAGGGGAGGATGGGTAAGAGATGGAGACTGAGAGACTAAGAGGTGGGTTATGGGAGGATGGGTAAGAGAGATGGAGACTGAGAGAATAAGAGGTGGGTTGGGGGAGGATGGGTAAGAGAGATGGAGATTGAGAGACTAAGAGGTGGGTTAGGGGGGAGGATGGGTAAGAGAGATGGAGACTGAGAGAATAAGAGGTGGGTTGGGGGAGGATGGGTAAGAGATGGAGACTGAGAGACTAAGAAATGGGTTAGGGGGGAGGATGGGTAAGAGAGATGGAGACTGAAAGGTGGGTTAGGGGGGAGGATGGGTAAGAGAGATGGAGACTGAGAGACAAAGAGGTGGGTTAGGGGGGAGGATGGGTAAGAGAGATGGAGACCCGAGAGAATAAGAGGTGGGTTGGGGGAGGATGGGTAAGAGAGATGGAGACTGAGAGAATAAGAGGTGGGTTGGGGGAGGATGGGTAAGAGAGATGGAGACTGAGAGAATAAGAGGTGGGTTGGGGGAGGATGGGTAAGAGAGATGGAGACTGAGAGACTAAGAGGTGGGTTAGGGGAGGATGGGTAAGAGAGATGGAGACTGAGAGACTAAGAAGTGGGTTAGGGGGGAGGATGGGTAAGAGAGATGGAGACTGAGAGAATAAGAGGTGGGTTGGGGGAGGATGGGTAAGAGAGATGGAGACTGAGAGACTAAGAGGTGGGTTAGGGGAGGATGGGTAAGAGAGATGGAGACTGAGAGACTAAGAAGTGGGTTAGGGGGGAGGATGGGTAAGAGAGATGGAGACTGAGAGACAAAGAGGTGGGTTAGGGGGGAGGATGGGTAAGAGAGATGGAGACTGAGAGACTAAGAAGTGGGTTAGGGGGGAGGATGGATAAGAGAGATGGAGACTGAGAGACAAAGAGGTGGGTTAGGGGGGAGGATGGGTAAGAAAGATGGAGACTGAGAGACTAAGAGGTGGGTTAGGGGAGGATGGGTAAGAGATGGAGACTGAGAGACTAAGAGGTGGGTTATGGGAGGATGGGTAAGAGAGATGGAGACTGAGAGAATAAGAGGTGGGTTGGGGGAGGATGGGTAAGAGAGATGGAGATTGAGAGACTAAGAGGTGGGTTAGGGGAGGATGGGTAAGAGAGATGGAGACTGAGAGACTAAGAAGTGGGTTAGGGGGGAGGATGGGTAAGAGAGATGGAGACTGAGAGACAAAGAGGTGGGGTTAGGGGGGAGGATGGGTAAGAGAGATGGAGACTGAGAGACTAAGAGGTGGGTTGGGGGAGGATGGGTAAGAGAAATGGAGACTGAGAGACTAAGAGGTGGGTTAGGGGGAGGATGGGAAAGAGATGGAGACTGAGAGACTAAGAGGTGGGTAAGGGGAGGATGGGTAAGAGATGGAGACTGAGAGACTAAGAGGTGGGTTAGGGGGAAGGATGGGTAAGAGAGATGGAGACTGAGAGACTAAGAGGTGGGTTAGGGGGGAGGATGGGTAAGAGAGACGGAGACTGAAAGGTGGGTTAGGGGGGAGGATGGGTAAGAGATGGAGACTGAGAGACTAAGAGGTGGGTTATGGGAGGATGGGTAAGAGAGATGGAGACTGAGAGAATAAGAGGTGGGTTGGGGGAGGATGGGTAAGAGAGATGGAGACTGAGAGACTAAGAGGTGGGTTAGGGGAGGATGGGTAAGAGAGATGGAGACTGAGAGACTAAGAGGTGGGTTAGGGGAGGATGGGTAAGAGATGGAGACTGAGAGACTAAGAGGTGGGTTAGGGGGAAGGATGGGTAAGAGAGATGGAGACTGAGAGACTAAGAGGTGGGTTGGGGGAGGATGGGTAAGAGAGATGGAGACTGAGAGACTAAGAGGTGGGTTAGGGGAGGATGGGTAAGAGAGATGGAGACTGGGAGGTGGGTTAGGGGGGAGGATGGGTAAGAGATGGAGACTGAGAGACTAAGAGGTGGGTTAGGGGAGGATGGGTAAGAGATGGAGACTGAGAGACTAAGAGGTGGGTTAGGGGAGGATGGGTAAGAGAGATGGAGACTGAGAGACTAAGAGGTGGGTTAGGGGGAGGATGGGTAAGAGAGATGGAGACTGAAAGGTGGGTTAGGGGGGAGGATGGGTAAGAGAGATGGAGACTGAGAGGCTAAGAGGTGGGTTAGGGGAGGATGGGTAAGAGAGATGGAGACTGAGAGACTAAGAGGTGTGTTGGGGGAGGATGGGTAAGAGAGATGGAGACTGAGAGACTAAGAGGTGGGTTAGGGGGAGGATGGGTAAGAGATGGAGACTGAGAGACTAAGAGGTGGGTTAGGGGAGGATGGGTAAGAGATGGAGACTGCGAGACTTAGAGGTGGGTTAGGGTAGGATGGGTAAGAGAGATGGAGACTGAGAGACTAAGAAGTGGGTTGGGGGAGGATGGGTAAGAGAGATGGAGACTGAGAGACTAAGAGGTGGGTTAGGGGATGATGGGTAAGAGATGGAGACTGAGAGACTAAGAGGTGGGTTAGGGGAGGATGGGTAAGAGATGGAGACTGAGAGACTAAGAGGTGGGTTAGGGGAGGATGGGTAAGAGAGATAGAGACTGAGAGGTGGGTGAGGGGGAGGATGGGTAAGAGATGGAGACTGAGAGACTAAGAGGTGGGTTAGGGGAGGATGGGTAAGAGATGGAGACTGAGAGACTAAGAGGTGGGTTAGGGGAGGATGGTTAAGATATGGAGACTGAGAGACTAAGAGGTGGGTTAGGGGAGGATGGGTAAGAGAGATGGAGACTGAGAGGTGGGTTAGGGGGGAGGATGGGTAAGAGATGGAGACTGAGAGACTAAGAGGTGGGTTAGGGGGGAGGATGGGTAAGAGAGATGGAGACTGAGAGACTAAGAGGTGGGTTAGGGGAGGATGGGTAAGAGAGATGGAGAATAAGAGGTGGGTTAGGGGGAAGGATGGGGGAGGCAAAGGGAGGTGAAGGAGAAATGAGAGGACAGTGGAAGGGAAGGTTAAGAAAAGATGTAAGAGGAGATGGTAGACAAGCAGAGAGCAGGCAAGATGTCAGAGTCTCGCCTTCAGGCCTTAATGTGTCTGAACCATCAGATAAGACAAGAGGAACCGCCTAGCAGACATCTGTTAGACTGAACCATCAGAGAGGACAAGAGGACCCGCTTAGCAGACATCTGTTTGACTGAACCATCAGAGAGGACAAGAGGAACCGCCTAGCAGACATCTGTTAGACTGAACCATCAGAGAGGACAAGAGGAACCACCTAGCAGACATCTGTCAGACTGAACCATCAGAGAGGACAAGAGGAACCACCTAGCAGACATCTGTCAGACTGAACCATCAGAGAGGACAAGAGGAACCACCTAGCAGACATCTGTCAGACTGAACCACCAGAGAGGACAAGAGGAACCACCTAGCAGACATCTGTCAGACTGAACCATCAGAGAGGACAAGAGGAACCACCTAGCAGACATCTGTCAGACTGAACCATCAGAGAGGACAAGAGGAACCACCTAGCAGACATCTGTCAGACTGAACCATCAGAGAGGACAAGAGGAACCACCTAGCAGACATCTGTCAGACTGAACCATCAGAGAGGACAAGAGGAACCACCTAGCAGTCATCTGTCAGACTGAACCATCAGAGAGGACAAGAGGAACCACCTAGCAGTCATCTGTCAGACTGAACCATCAGAGAGGACAAGAGGAACCACCTAGCAGACATCTGTCAGACTGAACCATCAGAGAGGACAAGAGGAACCACCTAGCAGTCATCTGTCAGACTGAACCATCAGAGAGGACAAGAGGAACCACCTAGCAGTCATCTGTCAGACTGAACCATCAGAGAGGACAAGAGGAACCACCTAGCAGACATCTGTCAGACTGAACCATCAGAGAGGACAAGAGGAACCACCTAGCAGTCATCTGTCAGACTGAACCATCAGAGAGGACAAGAGGAACCACCTAGCAGTCATCTGTCAGACTGAACCATCAGAGAGGACAAGAGGAACCACCTAGCAGACATCTGTCAGACTGAACCATCAGAGAGGACAAGAGGAACCACCTAGCAGACATCTGTCAGACTGAACAATCAGAGAGGACAAGAGGAACCACCTAGCAGACATCTGTCAGACTGAACCACCAGAGAGGACAAGAGGAACCACCTAGCAGACATCTGTCAGACTGAACCACCAGAGAGGACAGGACGAACCACCTAGCAGACATCTGTCAGACTGAACCATCAGAGAGGACAGGAGGAACCACCTAGCAGACATCTGTTAGACTGAACCATCAGAGAGGACAAGAGGAACCACCTAGCAGACATCTGTCAGACTGAACCATCAGAGAGGACAAGAGGAACCACCTAGCAGACATCTGTCAGACTGAACAATCAGAGAGGACAAGAGGAACCACCTAGCAGACATCTGTCAGACTGAACCATCAGAGAGGACAAGAGGAACCACCTAGCAGACATCTGTCAGACTGAACCATCAGAGAGGACAAGAGGAACCACCTAGCAGACATCTGTCAGACTGAACCATCAGAGAGGACAAGAGGACCCACCTAGCAGACATCTGTCAGACTGAACCATCAGAGAGGACAAGAGGAACCACCTAGCAGACATCTGTCAGACTGAACCATCAGAGAGGACAGGAGGAACCACCTAGCAGACATCTGTTAGATTGAACCATCAGAGAGGACAAGAGGAACCACCTAGCAGACATCTGTCAGACTGAACCATCAGAGAGGACAAGAGGAACCACCTAGCAGACATCTGTCAGACTGAACAATCAGTGAGGACAAGAGGAACCACCTAGCAGACATCTGTCAGACTGAACCATCAGAGAGGACAAGAGGAACCACCTAGCAGACATCTGTCAGACTGAACCATCAGAGAGGACAAGAGGAACCACCTAGCAGACATCTGTCAGACTGAACCATCAGAGAGGACAAGAGGAACCACCTAGCAGACATCTGTCAGACTGAACCATCAGAGAGGACAAGAGGAACCACCTAGCAGACATCTGTCAGACTGAACCACCAGAGAGGACAAGAGGAACCACCTAGCAGACATCTGTCAGACTGAACCATCAGAGAGGACAAGAGGAACCACCTAGCAGACATCTGTCAGACTGAACCATCAGAGAGGACAAGAGGAACCACCTAGCAGACATCTGTCAGACTGAACCATCAGAGAGGACAAGAGGAACCACCTAGCAGACATCTGTCAGACTGAACCATCAGAGAGGACAAGAGGAACCACCTAGCAGACATCTGTCAGACTGAACCATCAGAGAGGACAGGAGGAACCACCTAGCAGACATCTGTCAGACTGAACCATCAGAGAGGACAAGAGGAACCACCTAGCAGACATCTGTCAGACTGAACCATCAGAGAGGACAAGAGGAACCACCTAGCAGTCATCTGTCAGACTGAACCATCAGAGAGGACAAGAGGAACCGCTTAGCAGACATCTGTCAGACTGAACCATCAGAGAGGACAAGAGGAACCACCTAGCAGACATCTGTCAGACTGAACCATCAGAGAGGACAAGAGGAACCACCTAGCAGACATATGTCAGACTGAACCATCAGAGAGGACAAGAGGAACCACCTAGCAGACATCTGTCAGACTGAACCATCAGAGAGGACAGGAGGAACCACCTAGCAGACATCTTATCACACTTCCCTCCAAATATATTCATATAACAGTCTCAGAATAGATGGATGGAAGGCTCTCTCTGCCCACTCCCACACTCCTCTAAGTGTTCTGGGGTTGACTTTTAATCTAGCTCCCTGCTTTAGGAGGTGGTGGAAGAACACCTCTAGGCCCTATAATAATGACTCCTGCACCTCTGTTGCTATGGTTGTTATTGGAAAGTTCCTCCCAAGCACCTGGCAGTGTATTTAATATATGACTGTCTAGTTCCGAGGCAACTTATTATTATTTTTTTTTGGGGGGGGGGCTATACACGTGAAAAAAAAACACATGTTAAGTTTCACATGTACAGTGCCTTGCGAAAGTATTCGGCCCCTTGAACTTTGCGACCTTTTGCCACATTTCAGGCTTCAAACATAAAGATATAAAACTGTATTTTTTTGTGAAGAATCAACAACAAGTGGGACACAATCATGAAGTGGAACGACATTTATTGGATATTTAAAACTTTTTTAACAAATCAAAAACTGAAAAATTGGGCGTGCAAAATTATTCAGCCCCTTTACTTTCAGTGCAGCAAACTCTCTCCAGAAGTTCAGTGAGGATCTCTGAATGATCCAATGTTGACCTAAATGACTAATGATGATAAATACAATCCACCTGTGTGTAATCAAGTCTCCGTATAAATGCACCTGCACTGTGATAGTCTCAGAGGTCCGTTAAAAGTGCAGAGAGCATCATGAAGAACAAGGAACACACCAGGCAGGTCCGAGATACTGTTGTGAAGAAGTTTAAAGCCGGATTTGGATACAAAAAGATTTCCCAAGCTTTAAACATCCCAAGGAGCACTGTGCAAGCGATAATATTGAAATGGAAGGAGTATCAGACCACTGCAAATCTACCAAGACCTGGCCGTCCCTCTAAACTTTCAGCTCATACAAGGAGAAGACTGATCAGAGATGCAGCCAAGAGGCCCATGATCACTCTGGATGAACTGCAGAGATCTACAGCTGAGGTGGGAGACTCTGTCCATAGGACAACAATCAGTCGTATATTGCACAAATCTGGCCTTTATGGAAGAGTGGCAAGAAGAAAGCCATTTCTTAAAGATATCCATAAAAAGTGTTGTTTGAAGTTTGCCACAAGCCACCTGGGAGACACACCAAACATGTGGAAGAAGGTGCTCTGGTCAGATTAAACCAAAATTGAACTTTTTGGCAACAATGCAAAACGTTATGTTTGGCGTAAAAGCAACACAGCTCATCACCCTGAACATACCATCCCCACTGTCAAACATGGTGGTGGCAGCATCATGGTTTGGGCCTGCTTTTCTTCAGCAGGGACAGGGAAGATGGTTAAAATTGATGGGAAGATGGATGGAGCCAAATACAGGACCATTCTGGAATAAAACCTGATGGAGTCTGCAAAAGACCCGAGACTGGGACGGAGATTTGTCTTCCAACAAGACAATGATCCAAAACATAAAGCAAAATCTACAATGGAATGGTGCAAAAAATAAACATCTCCAGCCCATCAGACTGTTAAACAGTCTCCACTAGCCGGCCTCTTCCTTTTCCCATCTCCAGTCTCCACTAGCCGACCTCTTCCTTTTCCCATCTCCAGTCTCCACTAGCCGACCTCTTCCTTTTCCCATCTCCAGTCTCCACTAGCCGACCTCTTCCTTTTCCCATCTCCAGTCTCCACTAGCCGGCCTCTTCCTTTTCCCATCTCCAGTCTCCACTAGCCGGCCTCTTCCTTTTCCCATCTCCAGTCTCCACTAGCCGACCTCTTCCTTTTCCCATCTCCAGCCCATCAGACTGTTAAACAGTCTCCACTAGCCGACCTCTTCCTTTTCCCATCTCCAACCCATCAGACTGTTAAAGAGTCTCCACTAGCCGGCCTCTTCCTTTTCCCATCTCCAGCCCATCAGACTGTTAAACAGTCTCCACTAGCCGGCCTCTTCCTTTTCCCATCTCCAGTCTCCACTAGCCGGCCTCTTCCTTTTCCCATCTCCAGTCTCCACTAGCCGGCCTCTTCCTTTTCCCATCTCCAGTCTCCACTAGCCGACCTCTTCCTTTTCCCATCTCCAGTCTCCACCAGCCGACCTCTTCCTTTTCCCATCTCCAGCCCATCAGACTGTTAAACAGTCTCCACTAGCCGGCCTCTTCCTTTTCCCATCTCCAGCCCATCAGACTGTTAAACAGTCTCCACTAGCCGACCTCTTCCTTTTCCCATCTCCAGTCTCCACTAGCCGACCTCTTCCTTTTCCCATCTCCAGTCTCCACTAGCCGGCCTCTTCCTTTTCCCATCTCCAGCCCATCAGACTGTTAAACAGTCTCCACTAGCCGACCTCTTCCTTTTCCCATCTCCAGCCCATCAGACTGTTAAACAGTCTCCACTAGCCGACCTCTTCCTTTTCCCATCTCCAGTCCATCAGACTGTTAAACAGTCTCCACTAGCCGGCCTCTTCCTTTTCCCATCTCCAGCCCATCAGACTGTTAAACAGTCTCCACTAGCCGGCCTCCGCCAAGTACCCTGACCTGAACCTTAACCACTTTTCTAGCCGGCTTCCACCCAATACTCTACCCTGCACCTTAGAGACTGCTGCCCTATGCACATAGAGTCATGGAACACTGGTCACTTTAATCCTGTTTACATACTGTTTTACCCATTTTATATGTATATACTGCAAGGAGGAATGGGAAAACATTTCAGTCTCTCGATGTGCAAAACTGATAGAGACATACCCCAAGCGACTTACAGCTGTAATCGCAGCAAAAGGTGGCGCTACAAAGTATTAATTTAAGGGGGCTGAATAATTTTGCACGCCCAATTTTTCAGTTTTTGATTTGTTAAAAAAGTTTGAAATATCCAATAAATGTCGTTCCACTTCATGATTGTGTCCCACTTGTTGTTGTTTCTTCACAAAAAAATACAGTTTTATATCTTTATGTTTGAAGCCTGAAATGTGGCAAAAGGTCGCAAAGTTCAAGGGGGCCGAATACTTTCGCAAGGCACTGTACATTTGTTAATACGCCCCCCCCCCCGTGACATCATTATCCCCCCCACTTGTTAATTGTTCCACCGATTCCCAGCTACATCTGGTCTACCATCCAGGGACCAGCCAGGTCAAACCCTGTGTGATTATTAAGCAATTTATGTTTGTCTTTGTGGAACCCTTAATGAAAATCCTGCCCTTGATGTGACCTATTAAAGAGTGAGTGACCTATTAAAGAGTGAGTGACCTATTAAAGAGTGAGTGACCTATTAAAGAGTGAGTAACCTACTAAAGAATAAGTGACCTATTAAAGAGTGAGTGACCTATTAAAGAGTGAGTGACCTATTAAAGAGTGAGTGACCTATTAAAGAGTGAGTGACCTACTAAAGAATAAGTGACCTATTAAAGAGTGAGTGACCTATTAAAGAGTGAGTGACCTATTAAAGAGTGAGTGACCTATTAAAGAGTGAGTGACCTACTAAAGAGTGAGTGAACTATTAAAGAATAAGTGACCTATTAAAGAGTGAGTGACCTATTAAAGAGTGAGTGACCTATTAAAGAGTGATTGACCTATTAAATAATAAGTGACCTATTAAAGAGTGAGTGACCTATTAAAGAGTGAGTAACCTATTAAAGAGTGAGTGACCTATTAAAGAGTGAGTGAACTATTAAAGAATAAGTGACCTATTAAAGAGTGAGTGACCTATTAAAGAGTGATTGACCTATTAAATAATAAGTGACCTATTAAAGAGTGAGTGACCTATTAAAGAATAAGTGACCTATTAAAGAGTGAGTGACCTATTAAAGAGTGAGTGACCTATTAAAGAGTGAGTGACCTATTAAATAATAAGTGACCTATTAAAGAGTGAGTGACCTATTAAAGAGTGAGTGACCTATTACAGAGTGAGTGACCTATTAAAGAGTGAGTGACCTATTAAAACATAACCACCTAACATGGGTAAGGGTAATAACTAGGTAAAGTGGTCGCTGATCATTGGTAATCTCAAATGAAGGAAGGTACTGCAGGTCAATAGGTATTCGCACATGTTCATACTCAACATTCTCACCCGAATTAGTACAAATAATCACCTTACACCAATGAACATTTCTCCATATACCCAACATTTCACTCTGGTTAAAAGGAATAGCCCTTATGGGCTTGTCAGTAAGCATGTCACTGTGAGGTCTACTACACCTGTTGTATTCAGCATGTCACTGTAAGGTCTACTACACCTGTTGTATTCAGCATTTCACTGTAAGGTCTACTACACCTGTTGTATTCAGCATTTCACTGTAAGGTCTACTACACCTGTTGTATTCAGCATTTCACTGTGAGGTCTACTACACCTGTTGTATTCAGCATTTCACTGTAAGGTCTACTACACCTGTTGTATTCAGCATTTCACTGTAAGGTCTACTACACCTGTTGTATTCAGCATTTCACTGTAAGGTCTACTACACCTGTTGTATTCAGCATTTCACTGTAAGGTCTATTACACCTGTTGTATTCAGTATTTCACTGTAACGTCTACTACACCTGTTGTATTCAGCATTTCACTGTAAGGTCTACTACACCTGTTTTATTCAGCATTTCACTGTAAGGTCTATTGCGCCTGTTGTATTCAGTATTTCACTGTAACGTCTATTACACCTGTTGTATTGGCCTCATGTGACAGATAACATTTGATTTTATTTGAGTAGGCTGTTTGAGAAGGTCATAATCCTACACATAACCAACTTAGCTATTGTGGTAGGTCAACGTTGTGTGCTGGACAAACATGGTAGAGCATGGAAGGAATAGGCTTGGTAGAGCATGGGAGGATTAGGCGTGGTAGAGCATGGGAGGATTAGGCTTGGTAGAGCATGGGAGGAATAGGCTTGGTAGAGCGTGGGAGGATAGGCTTGGTAGAGCATGGGAGGATTATGCTTGGTAGAGCATGGGAGGAATGACCGATGCCTACTTCTGACCGATGCCTACTTCTGACCGATGCCTACTTCGGACCGATGCCTACTTCTGACCGATGCCTACTTCTGACCGATGCCTACTTCGGACCGATGCCTACTTCGGACCGATGCCTACTTCTGACCGATGCCTACTTCTGACCGATGCCTACTTCTGACCGATGACTACTTCTGACCGATGCCTACTTCTGACCGATGCCTACTTCTGACCGATGCCTACGTCTGACCGATGCCTACTTCTGACCGATGCCTACGTCTGACCGATGCCTACTTCTGACCGATGCCTACTTCTGACCGATGCCTACTTCTGACCGATGCCTACTTCTGACCGATGCCTACTTCTAACCGATGCCTACTTCTGACCGATGCCTACTTCTGACCGATGCCTACTTCTGACCGATGCCTACTTCTGACCGATGCCTTCTTCAGACCGATGCCTACTTCTGACCGATGCCTACTTCTGACCGATGCCTACTTCTGACCGATGCCTACTTCTGACCGATGCCTACGTCTGACCGATGCCTACTTCTGACCGATGCCTACTTCTGACCGATGCCTACTTCTTACCGATGCCTACTTCTGACCGATGCCTACTTCTGACCGATGCCTACTTCTGACCGATGCCTACTTCTGACCGATGCCTTCTTCAGACCGATGCCTACTTCTGACCGATGCCTACTTCTGACCGATGCCTTCTTCAGACCGATGCCTACTTCTGACCGATGCCTACTTCTGACCGATGCCTACTTCTGACCGATGCCTACTTCTGACCGATGCCTTCTTCAGACCGATGCCTACTTCTGACCGATGCCTACTTCTGACCGATGCCTACTTCTGACCGATGCCTACTTCTGACCGATGCCTACGTCTGACCGATGCCTACTTCTTACCGATGCCTACTTCTGACCGATGCCTTCTTCTGACCGATGCCTACTTCTGACCGATGCCTACTTCTGACCGATGCCTACTTCTGACCGATGCCTACTTCTGACCGATGCCTACTTCTGACCGATGCCTACTTCTGACCGATGCCTACTTCTGACCGATGCCTACTTCTGACCGATGCCTTCTTCAGACCGATGCCTACTTCAGACCGATGCCTACTTCTGACCGATGCCTACTTCTGACCGATGCCTACTTCTGACCGATGCCTTCTTCTGACCGATGCCTACTTCTGACCGATGCCTTCTTCAGACCGATGCCTACTTCTGACCGATGCCTACTTCTGACCGATGCCTTCTTCTGACCGATGCCTACTTCTCAATTTTAAAACGTTTTTTTTGTTTGTTTTTGAATTCCCATGTTGTTGTTGTTTTTTTTTACAACAGGAAGTTCAGTCAAAGCAAACAATACTGACTACCTTTATCCCTTTATCTCCTGAGCAAGGCTCTTGGAAAATACACACATAATCAACCCATTAACTATTTACATGAGAACGTACCTTATATTTCACTGACGAAAAGGCCTAGTACTACACTACCTGTAAACAGAGGGTGAGTTATCACTAATTATAACAACAAGCACATTCCTCAGATACAGTCAACTGGGTCAATACATTTCAGGGATAGTCACAATTGCTGTTGACAAGCTACAGGTTTCTGCAGGCTTTTTTTTCTTCAAGCCCTTGGTTCTACCACACTTGATTCTGCTATTCAAGTTCTCGCTAAACAGCTGAGGTTTTGATGAACAGATAAATAGTAGAATCACCTGGGTCTTGAATATCCTATGGATTATCAAGAGCAGTTTTGGTAATTATTGATGCAAACACTGTAAGAAATGACAAACTGCTGAGAAACACCTGCAAACTACTAAATCAATAGACAAGCACAAAACTCCTAAGAAATGATAGACATATTTACATGTGTGTGTGTGTGTGTGTGTGTGTGTGTGTGTCCGGATGAGGCAAAACTATCAAGTAAATTAAGAAAATATTTAAATGAACATATTTACATAGACATGTTAACATATTTGCATAGACATATTTACAAATGCACATTGACATATTTACATATTTACACAGACATATTTACTGACACATTTACATATTCACATATGCATATTTACAGACATATTTACATATTTGCACCAACATATTTGCACATACATTTTTGCATATGTACACAGACATATTTACATATTTACATATTTACATAGACACATTTACATATTTACACAGACATATTTACATATTTACACAGACCTATTTACATAAACATATTTACATAGACCCATCTACATATTTACATAGACGTATTTACACAGACATATTTACATATTTACAGAAACATATTTGCATATTTACACATACATATTTACATAATTGCACAGACCTATTTACATATTTACGCAGACATGTTTACATATTTACACAGACCTATTTACATATAACTATTTACATATTTACAAATACCTATTTACAGGTACGTATTTGCATATTTACATATTTACACAGACATTTATATATCTGAACTTGGAGCTCTAAATCCTTTAGCTTCAAAAGTTCTTAGTGATTCTCTCCAACTCCAGTAAAAGAACAAGCACTTCCTCATGTCTAAATGGTAGCATAAGTATGAAGACAGGTGGGAGAACTCACAGATGAGGAACAGAACATACATGTGAAGTATTGATCGAGTGTGACCTGTGTGCCTTGGCAAGAAGGCGTTTGTCAGTTCCACATGGACCAGTTTGCAACACTCCATGACAGGCGCGTGACCACGATCCGCCGCTCTGCCATAAAGCCCCGTGTCCCTGGGCAGTACAGTAGCGAGGGCGTGCACCTCACGGATGAGGGTAATGACCTCAAATCAAATCAAATCAAATCAAATTTTATTTGTCACATACACATGGTTAGCAGATGTTAATGCGAGTGTAGCGAAATGCTTGTGCTTCTAGTTCCGACAATGCAGTAATAACGAACAAGTAATCTAACTAACAATTCCAAAAAAACTACTGTCTTATACACAGTGTAAGGGGATAAGGAATATGTACATAAGGATATATGAATGAGTGATGGTACAGAGCAGCATAGGCAAGATACAGTAGATGATATCGAGTACAGTATAACATATGAGATGAGTATGTAAACAAAGTGGCATAGTTAAAGTGGCTAGTGATACATGTATTACATAAGGATGCAGTCGATGATATAGAGTACAGTATCTACGTATGCATATGAGATGAATAATGTAGGGTAAGTAACATTATATAAGGTAGCATTGTTTAAAGTGGCTAGTGATATATTTACATCATTTCCCATCAATTCCCATTATTAAAGTGGCTGGAGTTGAGTCAGTGTCATTGACAGTGTGTTGGCAGCAGCCACTCAATGTTAGTGGTGGCTGTTTAACAGTCTGATGGCCTTGAGATAGAAGCTGTTTTTCAGTCTCTCGGTCCCAGCTTTGATGCACCTGTACTGACCTCGCCTTCTGGATGACAGCGGGGTGAACAGGCAGTGGCTCGGGTGGTTGATGTCCTTGATGATCTTTATGGCCTTCCTGTAGCATCGGGTGGTGTAGGTGTCCTGGAGGGCAGGTAGTTTGCCCCCGGTGATGCGTTGTGCAGACCTCACTACCCTCTGGAGAGCCTTACGGTTGAGGGCGGTGCAGTTGCCATACCAGGCGGTGATACAGCCCGCCAGGATGCTCTCGATTGTGCATCTGTAGAGGTTTGTGAGTGCTTTTGGTGACAAGCCGAATTTCTTCAGCCTCCTGAGGTTGAAGAGGAGCTGCTGCGCCTTCTTCACGATGCTGTCTGTGTGAGTGGACCAATTCAGTTTGTCTGTGATGTGTATGCCAAGGAACTTAAAACTTGCTACCCTCTCCACTACTGTTCCATCGATGTGGATAGGGGGGTGTTCCCTCTGCTGTTTCCTGAAGTCCACAATCATCTCCTTAGTTTTGTTGACGTTGAGTGTGAGGTTATTTTCCTGACCCCACACTCCGAGGGCCCTCACCTCCTCCCTGTAGGCCGTCTCGTCGTTGTTGGTAATCAAACCTACCACTGTTGTGTCGTCCGCAAACTTGATGATTGAGTTGGAGGCGTGCGTGGCCACGCAGTCGTGGCTAAACAGGGAGTACAGGAGAGGGCTCAGAACGCACCCTTGTGGGGCCCCAGTGTTGAGGATCAGCGGGGAGGAGATGTTGTTGCCTACCCTCACCACCTGGGGGCGGCCCGTCAGGAAGTCCAGTACCCAGTTGCACAGGGCGGGGTCGAGACCCAGGGTCTCGAGCTTGATGACGAGCTTGGGGCGGTACTATGGTGTTGAATGCCGAGCTGTAGTCGATGAACAGCATTCTCTCGTTTAGAGTCTGAGAGCTGATCTCTCCTCCATTCTAGCAAGATGCACGCAATACTACACACCACCACACTCATTGCCACTTGCCTGAAACTCCACGAACCAAAAGGCTCTTTAGAGCCACCTAATACTTGGACAAAAGTGTGTGTGTGTGTGTGTGTGTGTCGGGAGGGGGCTGTCAAAACTATAAAATCAATAAAGTATTAAGCTTGGCACAGTGACATGTCACTCCAGTGAGTGGGGTCAGAGAGCGTGAAAGCTTGACGGAACCACACCTTTCTAACAAACAGAATAAAATGATGGGTTAAGAATGAACATATCAGACCAGCGAGACGTGGAGCTGCAGCTGCACATTTAGAGTGGTCTGCACTCTGTATATCAACACGAGGTGGAGACGATAAACTCACCTGCCGGACAATCACTGGTACGGCTGATTAGCTGTCCTAAGTAAAGTGTCTTCAAAAGTGAAATTTAAGTATGACCATTCTGTTACTCTGCTCAAACCATCGTATTATGCTACTCTCATCACCCCACTAAGGGAACCATTGACATGGCTGGCTAGCCTATCTTCAAAGAAGCATCTTCCATAGCGAATGGAAGGAGAATTAACTCCACAGTTATGTTCAGGACTAAATCAAATCAATCATATGTTATTTGTCACATTCACCGAATACAACATTTCACCTTACAGTGAAATGCTTACTTACAATGCTTAACCAACAATGCTACATGAGAAGTCACCGGATACCGGACAACTACAGAGAAGAACAATGAATGATGACTCCTGGCTGTCCCCAGTCCACCTGGCCGTGCTGCTGCTCCAGTTTCAACTTTTCTGCCTGTGATTATTATTATTTGACCATGCTGGTCATTTATGAACATTTGAACATCTTGGCCATGTTCTGTTATAATCTCCACCCGGCACAGCCAGAAGAGGACTGGCCACCCCACATAGCCTGGTTCCTCTCTAGGTTTTAGCCTTTCTAGGGAGTTTTTCCTAGCCACCGTGCTTCTACACCTGCATTGCTTGCTGTTTGGGGTTTTAGGCTGGGTTTCTGTGCAGCACTTTGAGATATCAGCTGATGTACGAAGGGCTATATAAATAAATGTGATTTGATTTGAACAACAGTAGAATACTTGTTGGAACCATTTTTGGACATTCAGAGGTTTACAAGTCGCGAAAAGGCCCAACCCTCTTTCCAAGGCGACCCGGTTCCATGAGAGAAACAATCATTTCACGTAAATACATTCATGATTCCGTGTGCAAAGTATAGTGGTACTATAAGTGAGAGTAGTTTCTGAATGTACCAACGTTAAGTGTCTCTGTCCTTCTCTCTCTCTCTCTCTCGCCCTCTCCATGACCTTTGTAAGAAGCAGCCATATTGTTGTCAGTCCGATAGGGACCTGATTTTAACATATTTTAAGTGTGTATATTTATCCTGTGTTACCATAGAATTAGCTAGTAAATCAATAATTAAATCAATTTGTGTGGTACTGAATCATAAGTAATACTTTAGTTTTTGCAGATGCAAGGAGACTACGACTGTTTAGAAAGATGATCTGATACGAGGTTTTGATTAATACGTTGAGTGTTTATAGATGTGATAGGTAATATGATATGATACGAGGTTAATAAGTTGAGTGTTTATAAATGTGATAGGTAATATGATATGATACGAGGTTAATAAGTTGAGAGTTTATAGATGTGATAGGTAATATGATATGATACGAGGTTAATAAGTTGAGTGTTTATAGATGTGATAGGTAAAGACCTTATAGAGTTTAACTAGTGAGATGGTAACTCTTTAAAGAATCACTCTCGTGGTGCCCCAGATCCTAATGAGTTAAATGTTACATGCTTAATTTAATTGGGTAAACATTTAACATATTTAGGTAATTAGATAAATAACAGTCTTCAGATTAATGTTAAAGTCAAGTCACAACATCAATCTGTCTGTCCGTTGGTGAGCTAGCTGCCTTGTAGCTGTCATTGGAGATGAATTTAGGTGAACTATTCTCAGCCACAAACGATAGCTTGCTATTCTGAATTGAATTGTTTATTTAACTTGTATTTTGGGGATTTGGATTCTAGATATCCGTACAGGCTACTGCAGCTTGAACTGAGGCAGCTGATTCCTTTTTTAAAATTATTATTGTCCAGAATCAACCTTATACTGTTCAAATGTTTTAGTGCAAATCATGAATCATATACAGTAGTAGCTGAACGAGTGAAAACTAACGGGACTGTAGTGACTGTGCATCAACATCCTGGGTGTGAACTACATTTCTATTCAAGCACTGACATGGTAATTGACCAATAGTAATGGAGAAAAGATGAAAAAACGGACCCCTCTGACGTATCACAACGTAACATACAGCGTCTTTCCACCAGGGGTAGCTCTTCTCACCCCCCCCAAAAAAGAAATGAAATGGACAGGTAAGGGGCAGGGTAAGGGGGGATACCTAGTCTTCTCACCCCCCCAAAAAAGAAACGAAATGGAAGGGTAAGGGGGGATACCTAGTCATTTGCACAACTGAATGCATTCATCCATCATAGCCTAGTGGTTAGAGCGTTGGACTAGTAACCAGCAGGCAGCCTAGTGGTTAGAGCGTTGGACTAGTAACCAGCAGGTAGCCTAGTGGTTAGAGCGTTGGACTAGTAACCAGCAGGTAGCCTAGTGGTTAGAGCGTTGGACTAGTAACCAGCAGGTAGCCTAGTGGTTAGAGCGTTGGGTCAGTAACCAGCAGGTAGCCTAGTGGTTAGAGCGTTGGACTAGTAACCAGCAGGCAGCCTAGTGGTTAGAGCGCTGGACTAGTAACCAGCAGGTAGCCTAGTGGTTAGAGCGTTGGACTAGTAACCAGCAGGTAGCCTAGTGGTTAGAGCGTTGGACTAGTAACCAGCAGGTAGCCTAGTGGTTAGAGCGTTGGACTAGTAACCAGCAGGTAGCCTAGTGGTTAGAGCGTTGGACTAGTAACCAGCAGGTAGCCTAGTGGTTAGAGCGTTGGACTAGTAACCAGCAGGTAGCCTAGTGGTTAGAGCGTTGGACTAGTAACCAGCAGGTAGCCTAGTGGTTAGAGCGTTGGACTAGTAACCAGCAGGTAGCCTAGTGGTTAGAGCGTTGGACTAGTAACCAGCAGGTAGCCTAGTGGTTAGAGCGTTGGACTAGTAACCAGCAGGTAGCCTAGTGGTTAGAGCGTTGGACTAGTAACCAGCAGGTAGCCTAGTGGTTAGAGCGTTGGACTAGTAACCAGCAGGTAGCCTAGTGGTTAGAGCGTTGGACTAGTAACCAGCAGGTAGCCTAGTGGTTAGAGCGTTGGACTAGTAACCAGCAGGTAGCCTAGTGGTTAGAGCGTTGGACTAGTAACCAGCAGGTAGCCTAGTGGTTAGAGCGTTGGACTAGTAACCAGCAGGTAGCCTAGTGGTTAGAGCATTGGGCCAGTAACCAGCAGGTAGCCTAGTGGTTAGAGCGTTGGACTAGTAACCAGCAGGTAGCCTAGTGGTTAGAGCGTTGGGTCAGTAACCAGCAGGTAGCCTAGTGGTTAGAGCGTTGGACTATTAACCAGCAGGTAGCCTAGTGGTTAGAGCGTTGGACTAGTAACCAGCAGGTAGCCTAGTGGTTAGAGCGTTGGACTAGTAACCAGCAGGTAGCCTAGTGGTTAGAGCGTTGGACTAGTAACCAGCAGGTAGCCTAGCGGTTAGAGCGTTGGGTCAGTAACCAGCAGGTAGCCTAGTGGTTAGAGCGTTGGACTAGTAACCAGCAGGTATCCTAGTGGTTAGAGTGTTGGACTAGTAACCAGCAGGTAGCCTAGTGGTTAGAGCGTTGGACTAGTAACCAGCAGGCAGCCTAGTGATTAGAGCGTTGGACTAGTAACCAGCAGGTAGCCTAGTGGTTAGAGCGTTGGACTAGTAACCAGCAGGTAGCCTAGTGGTTAGAGTGTTGGACTAGTAACCAGCAGATAGCCTAGTGGTTAGAGCGTTGGGTCAGTAACCAGCAGGTAGCCTAGTGGTTAGAGCGTTGGACTAGTAACCAGCAGGTATCCTAGTGGTTAGAGTGTTGGACTAGTAACCAGCAGGTAGCCTAGTGGTTAGAGTGTTGGACTAGTAACCAGCAGGTAGCCTAGTGGTTAGAGCGTTGGACTAGTAACCAGCAGGTAGCGTAGTGGTTAGAGCGTTGGACTAGTAACCAGCAGGTATCCTAGTGGTTAGAGTGTTGGACTAGTAACCAGCAGGTAGCCTAGTGGTTAGAGCGTTGGACTAGAAACCAGCAGGTAGCCTAGTGGTTAGAGCATTGGACTAGTAATCAGCAGGTAGCCTAGTGGTTAGAGTGTTGGACTAGTAACCAGCAGATAGCCTAGTGGTTAGAGTGTTGGACTAGTAACCAGCAGGTAGCGTAGTGGTTAGAGGGTTGGACTAGTAACCAGCAGATAGCCTAGTGGTTAGAGGGTTGGACTAGTAACCGAAAGGTTGCTAGATTGAATCCCTGAGCTGACAAGGGAAAAAAATATGTAAATCTGATACAGGCATTTAAAACCCACTGTTCCTAGGCTGTCAAAGTACAGACGTTTGGTAGTTATCGTTTGTACATGATACTTCAACTGCTCTTTTAATTGTGGCGTGCCCAAAACGATCCCTTGCATTCAGGCAATCTGCTGCCTTTAAATACTTCCTTTAGAGGGGATTCGAACGCGTAGGAGTCTATTAACACATCGGTGCATCAGTCCAAGTACCGTCATAAAACATCCCATCAAAATCCAACAGTTTAAGAGATACCTGGCTTTACATTGGATACGTCTCAATCCACCACTTCATATGTCCGCATCGACGGTGGAAGGTGGCCGTGTTACAGTGATGTTTGTCAGACCAGGAGACGTCACCAAAAAGGGTCTTCTCACGAAAACGTCTGTAACGTCTGAAAGGTTAGGCATAGAAAAAAGAATGTGACCCCTATGGAAAGGAGAGGCTCTCACCAACACAACGGTGTTTTGGAATACGACCCCCCCACCAACACAATGGTGTTTTGGAATACGACCCCCCCACCAACACAATGGTGTTTTGGTCTATGACCCCCCCACCAACACAACAGTGTTTTGGTCTATGACCCCCCCCCCACCAACACAATGGTGTTTTGGTCTATGACCCCCCCACCAACACAATGGTGTTTTGGTCTATGACCCCCCCACCAACACAATGGTGTTTTGGTCTATGACCCCCCCACCAACACAATGGTGTTTTGGAATACGACCCCCCCACCAACACAATGGTGTTTTGGAATACGACCCCCCACACCAACACAATGGTGTTTTGGTCTATGACCCCCCCCACCAACACAACAGTGTTTTGGTCTATGACCCCCCCCCCCCACCAACACAATGGTGTTTTGGTCTATGACCCCCCCACCAACACAATGGTGTTTTGGTCTATGACCCCCCCACCAACACAATGGTGTTTTGGTCTATGACCCCCCCACCAACACAATGGTGTTTTGGTCTATGACCCCCCCCCCACCAACACAATGGTGTTTTGGAATACGACCCCCCACACCAACACAATGGTGTTTTGGTCTATGACCCCCCCACCAACACAATGGTGTTTTGGAATACGACCCCCCATACCAACACAATGGTGTTTTGGAATGCGACCCCCCCCACCAACACAACAGTGTTTTGGGAATACGACCCCCCCACACCAACACAACGGTGATTTGGTCTACGACCCCCCACCAACACAACAGTGTTTGGGTCTACGACCCCCCACACCAACACAACAGTGATTTGGTCTACGACCCCCCCACCAACACAACAGTGTTTTGGTCTACGACCCCCCCACCAACACAACAGTGTTTTGGTCTATGACCCCCCCACCAACACAACAGTGATTTGGTCTATGACCCCCCCCCCACCAACACAACAGTGTTTTGGTCTACGACCCCCCCACCAACACAATGGTATTTTGGTCTACGACCCCCCCACCAACACAATGGTATTTTGGTCTACGACCCCCCCACCAACACAATGGTATTTTGGTCTATGACCCCCCCACACCAACACAATGGTATTTTGGTCTACGACCCCCCCACACCAACACAATGGTATTTTGGTCTATGAGCCCCCCACACCAACACAACGGTGTTTTGGTCTATGACCCCCCCCACACCAACACAACAGTGTTTTGGTCTACGACCCCCATACCAACACAACGACCCCCACAAGTATAACAGGACTCTGAAAGTAAACCAGTACCTCTGAAGGCAACCCGGTACCTCTGAAGGTACCTCTGAAGGCAACCCGGTACCTCTGAAGGTACCTCTGAAGGTAACCCAGTACCTCTGAAGGTACCTCTGAAGTTAAACCAGTACCTCTGAAGGTACCTCTGGAGGTAAACCCGGTACCTCTGAAGGTAACCCGGTACCTCAGAAGGTAAACCAGTACCTCTGAAGGTAAACCAGTAGCTCTGGAGGTAAACCAGTACCTCTGAAGGTAAACCAGTACCTCTGAAGTTACCTCTGAAGGTAAACCAGTACCTGTGAAGGTAACCCGGTACCTCTGAAGGTAAACCAGTACCTCTGAAGGTAAACCGGTACCTCTGAAGGTACCTGTGAAGGTAAACCGGTACCTCTAGAGGTAAACCAGTACCTCTGAAGGTAAACCAGTACCTCTGAAGGTAAACCAGTACCTCTGAAGGTAAACCGGTACCTCTGAAGGTAAACCAGTACCTCTGAAGTTAAACCAGTACCTCTGGAGGTATCCCGGTACCTCTGAAGGTAAACCAGTACCTCTGAAGGTACCTCTGAAGGTAAACCAGTACCTGTGAAGGTAACCCGGTACCTCTGAAGGTACCTCTGAAGGTAAACTGGTACCTCTGAAGGTAAACCAGTACCTCTGAAGGTAAACCAGTACCTCTGAAGGTAACCCGGTACCTCTGAAGGTACCTGTGAAGGTAAACCAGTACCTCTGAAGGTAAACCAGTACCTCTGAAGGTAAACCAGTACCTCTGAAGGTAACCCGGTACCTCTGAAGGTACCTGTGAAGGTAAAACAGTTCCTGTGAAGGTAACCCGGTACCTCTGAAGGTAAACCAGTACCTCTGAAGGTAAACCGGTACCTCTGAAGGTAAACCAGTACCTCTGAAGGTAACCCGGTACCTCTGAAGGTACCTGTGAAGGTAAACCAGTACCTCTGAAGGTAAACCGGTACCTCTGAAGGTAAACCAGTACCTCTGAAGGTAAACCAGTACCTCTGAAGGTAAACCAGTACCTCTGAAGTTAAACCAGTACCTCTGGAGGTAAACCAGTACCTCTGAAGGTAACCCGGTACCTCTGAAGGGAAACCAGTACCTCTGAAGTTAAACCAGTACCTCTGGAGGTATCCCGGTACCTCTGAAGGTAAACCAGTACCTCTGAAGGTACCTCTGAAGGTAAACCAGTACCTGTGAAGGTAACCCGGTACCTCTGAAGGTACCTCTGAAGGTAAACTGGTACCTCTGAAGGTAAACCAGTACCTCTGAAGGTAAACCAGTACCTCTGAAGGTAAACCAGTACCTCTGAAGGTACCTCTGAAGGTCACCCGGTACCTCTGAAGGTAAACCAGGTACCTCTGAAGGTACCTCTGAAGGTAAACCAGTACCTCTGAAGCTAACCCGGTACCTCTGAAGGTAAACCAGTACCTCTGAAGGTACCTCTGAAGGTAACCCGGTACCTCGGAAGGTAAACCCGATACCTCTGAAGGTAACCCAGTACCTCTGAAGGTAAACCCGGTACCTCTGAAGGTAAACCAGTACCTCTGAAGGTACCTCTGAAGGTAACCCGGTACCTCGGAAGGTAAACCCGATACCTCTGAAGGTAACCCAGTACCTCTGAAGGTAAACCCGGTACCTCTGAAGGTAAACCAGTACCTCTGAAGGTAAACGGTACCTCTGAAGGTAAACCAGTACCTCTGAAGATACCTCTGAAGGTACCTCTGAAGGTAACCCGGTACCTCGGAAGGTAAACCCGATACCTCTGAAGGTAACCCAGTACCTCTGAAGGTAAACCCGGTACCTCTGAAGGTAAACCAGTACCTCTGAAGGTAAACGGTACCTCTGAAGGTAAACCAGTACCTCTGAAGATACCTCTGAAGGTAAACCAGTACCTGTGAAGGTAACCCAGTACCTCTGAAGGTACCTGTGAATGTAACCCGGTACCTCTGAAGGTAAACCGATACCTCTGAAGGTAAACCAGTACCTCTGGAGGTAAACAAGTACCTCTGAAGGTAACCCAGTACCTCTGAAGGTACCTCTGAAGGTAAACCAGTACCTCTGAAGGTACCTCGGAAGGTAAACCAGTACCTCTGAAGGTAAACCAGAACCTCTGAAGGTAACCCGGTACCTCTGAAGGTAAACCGATACCTCTGAAGGTAAACCAGTACCTCTGGAGGTAAACCAGTACCTCTGAAGGTAACCCAGTACCTCTGAAAGTAAACCAGTACCTCTGAAGGTAAACCAGTACCTGTGAAGGTAACCCAGTACCTCTGAAGGTACCTCTGAAGGTCAACCGGTACCTCTGAAGGTAAACCAGTACCTCTGAAGGTAAACCAGTACCTCTGAAGGTAAACCAGTACCTCTGAAGGTACCTCTGAAGATAAACCAGTACCTCTGAAGGTACCTCGGAAGGTAAACCAGTACCTCTGAAGGTAAACCAGAACCTCTGAAGGTAACCCGGTACCTCTGAAGGTAAACCGATACCTCTGAAGGTAAACCAGTACCTCTGGAGGTAAACCAGTACCTCTGAAGGTAACCCAGTACCTCTGAAAGTAAACCAGTACCTCTGAAGGTAAACCAGTACCTCTGAAGATACCTCTGAAGGTAAACCAGTACCTGTGAAGGTAACCCAGTACCTCTGAAGGTACCTCTGAAGGTCAACCGGTACCTCTGAAGGTAAACCAGTACCTCTGAAGGTAAACCAGTACCTCTGAAGGTAAACCAGTACCTCTGAAGGTAACCCGGTACCTCTGAAGGTACCTCTGAAGGTCAACCGGTACCTCTGAAGGTAAACCAGTACCTCTGAAGGTAAACCAGTACCTCTGAAGATAACCCGGTACCTCTGAAGGTAAACCAGTACCTCTGAAGGTACCTCTGAAGGTAAACCCGGTACCTCTGAAGGTAACCCAGTACCTCTGAAGGTAAACCCGGTACCTCTGAAGGTAAACCGGTACCTCTGAAGGTAAATCAGTACCTCTGAAGGTAAACCAGTACCTCTGAAGATAAACCAGTACCTCTGAAGATAAACCAGTACCTCTGAAGGTAAACCAGTACCTCTGAAGGTAACCCGGTACCTCTGAAGGTAAACCAGTACCTCTGAAGGTAAACCAGTACCTCTGGAGGTAAACCAGTACCTCTGAAGGTAACCCGGTACCTTTGAAGGTAAACCAGTACCTCTGAAGGTACCTCTGAAGGTAAAACAGTTCCTGTGAAGGTAACCCGGTACCTCTGAAGGTAAACCAGTACCTCTGAAGGTAAACCGGTACCTCTGAAGGTAAACCAGTACCTCTGAAGGTAACCCGGTACCTCTGAAGGTACCTGTGAAGGTAAACCAGTACCTCTGAAGGTAAACCGGTACCTCTGAAGGTAAACCAGTACCTCTGAAGGTAAACCAGTACCTCTGAAGGTAAACCAGTACCTCTGAAGTTAAACCAGTACCTCTGGAGGTAAACCAGTACCTCTGAAGGTAACCCGGTACCTCTGAAGGGAAACCAGTACCTCTGAAGGTAAACCAGTACCTCTGAAGGTAAACCAGTACCTCTGAAGGTAACCCGGTACCTCTGAAGGTAAACCAGTACCTCTGAAGGTAAACCAGAACCTCTGAAGGTAACCCGGTACCTCTGAAGGTAAACCAGTACCTCTGAAGGTAAACCAGTACCTCTGAATGTACCTCGGAAGGTAAACCAGTACCTCTGAAGGTAAACAAGAACCTCTGAAGGTAACCCGGTACCTCTGAAGGTAACCCGGTACCTCTGAAGGTAACCCAGTACCTCTGAAGATAAACCAGTACCTCTGAAGATAAACCAGTACCTCTGAAGGTAACCCGGTACCTCTGAAGGTACCTCTGAAGGTAACCCAGTACCTCTGAAGGTAAACCAGTACCTCTGAAGGTACCTCTGAAGGTAAACCCGGTACCTCTGAAGGTAACCCAGTACCTCTGAAGGTAAACCCGGTACCTCTGAAGGTAACCCAGTACCTCTGAAGGTAAACCAGTACCTCTGAAGGTAAACCAGTACCTCTGAAGTTAAACCAGTACATCTGAAGGTTACCCGGTACCTCTGAAGGTACCTCTCAATGTTACCCGGTACCTCTGAAAGACGTATTGAGGTAGTTTTGCGCCAACATAATATATTAATATGTCCAAAAAAGCTAAATATTTCTTGAGTTTTCTTATATTTTCTAGATATAGGACAGATGCTTCAAAATCAATTTGGTTTTTTATGAATGTGTAATTCAATGCCTTTCTAAAGTCGTAAAGGCCAAATTCTATATTCTACGTGAGTGTTCGAGCAGTAATTTACCACTGTCTGAGTTTAGATGTCTAAAAGACAGGAGGTAATGGATGGGTTGGCCACAAGGTCGGCTCACAAGGGAATTGTGGGATTGCACGGGACGAGAGAGGAAGAGAGAGAAAGAGAGAGTAAGAGAAATAGAAGAAGAGAGGGGAAGAGAGAGGAAGAGGGGGAGGAGAGGGCAATTCACAAGAGAAGGTCTTTGAGCTGTTGACATACAGATCCATCACTGTGAGTGAGTACTGCTGTATGAGAACATGCATGATGAACTCAAATCTCCTCTCTGGTAGGTCAGTGTTTTAATTAAATCAGTATATTATACAAGATACAACAAAGGCAGATATAGAGTAAATAATGATGGCTTATTTTTACTTAACAGATTAGAGGTTTATATAATTTACAAAAATATTTATAGAAATAAAAAAAAACTGATCCTGAACCCGATCCTGAACCCGAACCTGAACCCGAACCTGAACCCGAACCTGAACCCGAACCTGAACCCGAACCTGAACCTGAACCTAGCACACTTAACAGATTAATTTACAAAAATATTTATAGAAATAAAAAAAAACGATCCTGAACCCGAACCCGAACCTGAACCTGAACCCGAACCTGAACCTGAAACTGAACCCGAACCTGAACCTGAACTCGAACCTGAACCTGAACCTGAACCTGAACCCGAACCTGAACCTAGCACACAAAATAGTTGTTTTTACGTGAGAGCTCATTCCCTGTATTATCTGACACTCCTTCCATTCATCCTGGGAACATGAGCTGTGGAATAACGACCCGCCAGCGATGTAGGAAGTGGGAATGCCGTCTGAACACCGAGCTTCTACAGAAAGAATGCATGAACACTAAATATATATATGTGTGTAGAGATGGTAACAGGTTAAAGACGACATGTCAGGTTTCCGAGACAATCTCGTTGCTACCGGAGATCACTTTTTTTCCCCACCCGTCCTCCATCGGTGAAAGGCAGGCCCGTCGTTGCCATGATGAACACGGCGTCATTCTGGCAGGAAATGAAATCAATAAGGAAGTATGTGTCAGTAGTGTCTGACTGGGCTGTTGGTACGTGATGAATACATCTCTGCTCTCTCTGTTGCTCGCTCTGGTTCATCTATTGTTCTCACACACACACGGACACATACACACACACACACACACACACACACACACACGGATACACGGACACACACACACACACACACACACGGACACACACACACAGACACACATGGACACATGGACACACACACGGACACACACACACACTTATGTACATTTACACATTTACACACAATCACACAGACATACACCTGATTCTCTCTCGGTTTCTTCCCCCTCTCACCCCCATCTTTCTCTACTCAACATCAACAGTGAAGAGGCGACTCTGGGATGCTGTCCGTCTAGGCAGAGTTCCTCTGTCCAGTCTCAACATCAACAGTGAAGAGGCGACTCAGGGATGCTGTCCGTCTAGGCAGAGTTCCTCTGTCCAGTCTCAACATCAACAGTGAAGAGGCGACTCAGGGATGCTGTCCGTCTAGACAGAGTTCCTCTGTCCAGTCTCAACATCAACAGTGAAGAGGCGACTCAGGGATGCTGTCCGTCTAGACAGAGTTCCTCTGTCCAGTCTCAACATCAACAGTGAAGAAGCTGGACTCCGGGATGCTGTCCGTCTAGGCAGAGTTCCTCTGTCCAGTCTCAACATCAACAGTGAAGAAGCTGGTCTCCGGGATGCTGTCCGTCTAGGCAGAGTTCCTCTGTCCAGTCTCAACATCAACAGTGAAGAAGCTGGCCTCCGGGATGACTTGACAAGACAAGACGAACTGGCAACAGACAAACAGAGAACACAGGAATAAATACCCAGGGAATAATGGGGAAGACGGGTGAAACCTGGAGGTAGGTGGAGACAATCACAAAGACAGGTGAAACACTGTTACACTATTCAGAGGACTGACTATTGACTATTGCATCCATGTTTGGTATCTATTTGAAAGTTGTTCTCTGATAACTCTGATGCAATCTATATGGATGTATAATCTTTATGGATGTATGATCTCTGTAGTATGTAACTATAGTGTTCTGTTACAGTAACTATAGTGTTATATTACTGTAACTATAGTGTCCTATTACTGTAACTATAGTGTTCTATTACTGTAACTATAGTGTTATATTACCGTAACTCAACTATAGTGTCCTGTTACTGTAACTATAGTGGTCTATTACTGTAACTATAGTGTCCTATTACTGTAACTATAGTGTTCTATTACTGTAACTATAGTGGTCTATTACTGTAACTATAGTGTCCTATTACTGTAACTATAGTGGTCTATTACTGTAACTATAGTGTTCTATTACTGTAACTCAACTATAGTGTTCTATTACTGTAACTATAGTGTTCTATTACTGTAACTATAGTGTTCTATTACTGTAACTATAGTGTTCTATTACTGTAACTATAGTGTTCTATTACTGTAACTATAGTGTTCTATTACTGCAACTATAGTGTCCTATTACTGTAACTATAGTGTCCTATT